>NC_000077.6:103846620-103961620 GCF_000001635.26 Mus musculus
TTGGTTCGTGTAGCCGTGCTTTCTGGTCTTCAGAGACCATCTTCTAAGGGAGAGGACATCCAGGTGTATTTAACAAGCATTTCTAAGAAATTACCACAAACCACCATGGCGCATTTACATATATTACGCTGGGGACAAAGTTTGACACCAAGCATAGGTAGAAAGGGGCTGGGACGTGGCTCGGTGGTGGAGACTCCAGGAGGAGAAAGGTGGAGCTGAACAGGATACGAAAAGAAACGATAACATAACTTCGGGAATGGAGAGTGCTCAGGTTGGCCTTCCGAGAAGGCAGAGCAGGCAGTTAGAGAACTTTCTACCTTGGGACACGTCGGCCTGAAGCCACTTCCCTCGCTCTTTCTGCCTGCCCATCTCCTGTACGTGGAGCCCTGTAGGCATCAAGCCCGCGAAGTCAAGGTTTTTCTGACTTTATTTTATTATTATTATTTTTTTGTCAATGTATGTTATAAAGGTTAGGTAGTATATTTTACTGAGATCCTTCTAGAACACCAGTCATTCTAACACAGTGCTAGTACTTGAATAAATAAACATACAAGTACAAAAAAAATAACTTCATAAAGTGAAAATCTCCTCAGAGGGCACAAACTCTTGGCAGTGTGTTGCTATGACCACTTCTGCTGACTGTGCTCAGATAAAGGAATCTACACAGAACAATGAACATGACTAACGTTCTCAAAGAAATAATCCTATAGAATGAACTGAGATGGCCCAAACATGGCGCACCTCCAATCCTGGCCATTAGGTAGACACTATTAATTTAAAGAGGCCTCAGAGATATATATACTTGCTTTGTTTTACAATAAGCATTACCAAAACTTAAGAAACAAAAAGCAGATGCGCCAGCGTAAGGCTGGAAGCGGGGAGCAGTTAGCCTGAGAGCATCACGGCACCATTAGTAGCAGCCACTGCTGGGCGGTCTCCTTGGTGTTTATGAGGTTCCCCAGATATTTCTGTTTCAATGGTGTCTATCTCATTCTGATCTACTGTCATCATGATACATCACAGACTGACTGAATTCACAGTGAACAAAATGTGAAAGTAACAAGCTTTCCCGACATTTGCTAGAATATTTCTTCTATTTTGGATTGGGAGCCCTACCTTTAACGGCTGAGCCATCTCGGGACTAAGTTTTCATCTTTGAACCCACTGTACCTCAACCTCAGATGTTTAATAAGTTTTTTTTTTCATTTTCAGAACTTCAGTATTTATTATTCTACATTGCTCATTTATTATGGACAGGACACACTGGAGAAAACGAGGCAGCTAGCTCATCCTGACTGCTGATGTCATATAAGAGACGCTGCTATAGTCCCTGTTAGACAGGGACTTTATCGTATGGCCGAGTTCAGACTCACCGAGCAGCCTCTCAATGTCATCCACGACCACACAGCTGAGCTGAGATTTGTAAGCATCATCAAAGATCTGGAAGAAAGAAAACCATGTGTGACCACCTCACTGTCTCCCACAGTAAGGGCAATCCAAAGAAGATTAAGTGTGGTTAATTTTTTCCCCCTTTTTTTTGACATGGGAAACTCACTGAAGAGACCAGGCTGGCCTTGAACTCAGGCATTCACCTGCCTCTGCCTCCTGAATACTGGGATTAAAAGTGCACCACGATGCCCTGTTACATTTGGTTAATTCTTGAACGACGCCTGAACAAAACACAGCGTGGCACTGATGCCCAGGCTAAAATACATTAATAGATTACAGGACTGTAGAACTTGAAGAACACTCGGCAAACTGAAAGCACTTAAATGACTTGCTTGGGACAACACAGGAAGGTGGACAAAAACAGTCAGCGAATTAAAGCAGAAAGGAAGTGGTTATGCCCTGGTGACCGTAGGGTAGCAGCGTCACGTCAGAAGAAGCTGTCGATGTGGAAGGCAGAGCTAAGTGCCCATGGCCTTCAGGCCAGCCTCTTATGAATGATGGCAGGTCCCTTTTAGACACTGTGAATGGGGCACGGGGCACCAGAGTACAGATTGATCTCCGCAGCCCACCTAATCTCTCTGGTTGATATGTATGTAACCTTGGTGGACCACGGTGGCAGAAAACGGCCCAGCCCCAACACATAACACGCTTTAGGTGGCACAATAGTCCATGGTGGGTATCTTTAAACCAAAGAAGATTTAGAATTAAGTATAGAAATTAAGTTAGTTAAACTAATACTAATAATTTTCATTTTAAACTTAAAACTAACCTGTATATCCTTGGTCCTTACAGAACCCTTAACGGTGAAGAAAGGCTACTGTGGAGGTTCCTGCTGTCACCATTTAACACAGTTCCTTGTTACCTCTTCCATGGCATAAACACTAACGATTTCCATCTCCACATAGTTAGTCAGATCAGCCCCTCTAGTAGAAGGGCTTTCTGTTGGTCCATGCCCTTTACGCTTGCTATCTGTCCTGTCTCTATCTATCTAGCAGTTTCCTTCTAGGCTGAAACACTCCATTCTCCAGAGAAGCCTCTTAAGAAAGGATATAAACGACTCAATACAGCCTCATGAAGTCCCTGAATCTGACCAGCTCTGCTAGGCCCCTTCCTCCAAAAGACCATCTAAACAGGAGACAATTGGTGATTTTGATTTTCACAAGCCATGCTGCAAAGAGGATTCTCAGATAAGCAACCTTCCAGGAGGCAAAGAAGTCCCACAGCCTGGAAAAGGCTCAGCCCAACCAATTGTACCACCTGGAAAAGACTGCAACCTGTAGAGTTGCCTGCAGGCCGTGCAGTGTGCCCCAGACCTGCAGGCTGTGTAGTGTTCCAGGCCTGCAGGCTGTGTAGTGTTCCAGGCCTGCAGGCTGTGTAGTGTCCCTGGCCTGCAGGCTGTGTAGTGTTCCTGGCCTGCAGGCTGTGCAGTGTGCCCCAGGCCTGCAGGCTGCGCAGTGTGCCCCAGGCCTGCAGGCTGTATAGTGTTCCAGGCCTGCAGGCTATGCAGTGTGCACAGCCTTCCAGCTCTAGGGAGCTGTCACCCAGGCTGAGGTGGCCTTTTGGTGATGTGGCTGTTGTTGAGTAATTTCTGCTCTTGAGAGTAACCTGTCACCCACACTCAAACTTTAAGTAACTGCAGTAAAACTCACTGGTTCATCAGTGTGTGTGCACACGCATACGTGCACGTGTGTGTATCTCCCCAGGAAGAGCCTGATACGTAACATAGTCCCGTGCTGTGTCAAGGCTCTACTTCCTCCTTAGCTACCAGTCTCCTCACTGGAATGTGAAGTGGCTAAAAACATTGCTCTGTTCATAACACCTTTAGCACCCAGCACACGACAGTAAAGATGTCTGCTCGGCAGATTCACAAGCTCCGAGTCAACCTTGTCCGCATCATTTTTCTTTATTCTGTTGCCCCAGCATTTTATATACTGTGCATGTATTGTGGACTCACTACAGTTTCCCATATATTACACTAGGCTGTAAAAACCCAGAAAGCAAGTATGTTTCATTAGCTCTAGATCCTCTATCAACTAATATAATGCTCGCCAGAAAAACAACAAGTGTTTGTTAAAAAAGTAAATTTATAGCTAGGCTGTGGTGGCGCATCCCTTCAATATCAGCACTCCGGAGGCAGAGGCGGGTGAATCTCTGAGTTTGAGACCAGCCTGGTCTACAGAGTGAGTTCCAGACAGATAGTGTTAAACAGAGAAACCCTATCTCAAACATCAACAATTAATAATAATAATGGTAATTATTTATTATTATTATTATTATTGTTATTATTATTAGTGCTTTAAAAATATGCAGCAGAAATATCAAGTAGGTAGTTGGATGTCCAACTGAAGTCAGGCTGAGGAAATGCTCTCAGGATAGTGGCAAGTGAACGCTTGGCTGGATGGGACTTTCAGGAAAAGGTGGCAGAGGAAAAAGGACACAGTACTAGGGAGGCTGCAGTAGGAAGTGTTAACATTACAGTCATTCAGTCATTTCATTCATGCACAACAAATGCTTATTAACTCTTTCATTCGCCAAGTGTTAATGAAGCCACGGAAGAGAACAGTGAGGCAGATAAGTGACCTGCCAGAACTTAGAGTGGTGAAAGGGGAAAGGTCCTGTGTACTGTGAAGAGGCCTGTCTGAGAGAAGGCTTCAGAGAGAGTCACGCCATGAGCCACCATAGTCCTTTTCCTGTCCTGGATGCCACAGAGCCCCACATTACCAACTCGGTTGAGTCTCTGAGAAGCTACAGTGAGCGAGGGTCACCTTCTGAGCCATGATGCACACATGTCCTACACAGATAAGAAACAGTGCACTGTGCCATGGCATTGAATTTGGGGGTGCTCCTTATTGCAGCAGAGCTGAAGTTATCCCAAGCCACAAAGGTAGGTAGGGGACAAGGGTAGGCTCCCAAATTAAAAAAAAAAAAAAAAAAAAAAAAGACATTTAAGCCCAAATCTAAAAACACAGAATGTATTATGATTACACTGACTGTCATGTCCAGAGAAGACAAAATTCAGGAAAGCTAGCTGGGCAGAGGTGGTACGTGCCTTTAATTCCAGCACTTGGGAGGCAGAGGCAGGTGGATTTCTGAGTTCGAGACCAGCCTGGTCTACAGAGTGAGTTCCAGGACAGCGAGGGCTACACAGAGAAACCTTGTCTTAAAAAAAAAAATTTAAAAATCAGGAAAGCTGTTATAGCAACCAACTGGTGTTTAGCTGATGAAATGGAAACGTGACAGTATCGATGTGGGTGAGGGGTGAGGCTCAGGAGGGACTGAAAAAAATGGACACCCAGCATCTTTCAAACCACGAAGCAAGGCATAATCAAACGGGATGTTACCATGTAGCCCTGGCTGCCTTGGAACTCAATACGTAGACCAGGTTGGCCTTGAATTAAGAGATGTACTTGCCTCTGCCTCCCTATGCTGGGATTAAGGCCATGTGCCAGCACATCCAGCTTGACCTAGAGGACCTTAAAATTTTCTGCGAGCTAAAATTTATTGTACAAGCAATTTAAAAAAATCCACTATTAAGTTTTAAAGCAATGCGCTGAGATGTGAGTTTTACATTTTAGGAACATTTTCCAGTTTGGGACTCTGGAGTGTCAGGTAAGAGATGGTGTGGGAAGTCGGTGTATGGAAAAGGCGGCAGATGCTATGGTATCTGGGGGGCAGAAAGAGGCTGATCTGAGGATGAGTGCTGTGATAAGAGAGAAACAGGAGTCAAAAACTCATTGCTTTGGGAATGGATGCTGAGTATATGTGCATGAAGGCTAGCCTGCCCCATCCTAGCCAGCTAGGGTTGGGGGATAATGGGATGAAGAGGGGTTCAGCTTCCTGACAGTTACTTCTTTCTGGCTTGGAGTTAGTGAGTTCCAGGCCACAGAAAGGCTTGGTAGCAGCGGTTCTTAGCTATTTCCAAAGTCTGGATTGGTATTAAAGCCATTGTCATATTGTGTGAACTCAGGGAATCTCTAATAACTAAACTTTGCTTGGCAAACATGTTTTCAGAGATCTACTAAAGGTTTAGAGGCAGGAAAACAGGTCTATCATTCAAGCTATGGAATCATAGGTTAAGAGTGAAGGAAGCCGGGGGGGGGGGGGGGGGGGACGGGGACGGGACGCGCCACAGGGCCTGGCTGGCTGCTGCCGCTGCACACTCTCTTTGACTCAGTGCTTCTCCTTTCTCAAGGCAACTTGTAACTTACAGAGCAAACTTTACTACAGCAAACTCCAGGCATCTGTGGGCCTGGTGTGATGATGCCCACCTGGGACCCCAGGCCCTGGGAGGTGGGGTCAGCAAGTTCAGAACTAAGCCAGTGTCCACCACGCCATATCAGAAAGCCTGAGGCTAGGGGTTACATGAGGGCCTCTTAAAAGTGTGTGTGTGTGTGTGTGTGTGTGTGTGTGTGTGTGTGTGAACAGTTGGTTTTTTGTTATGTAGTGGAAACAACTTAGGGACATCACAGTTCATTATATAGGCTGCCTGGAACACTTGAGAAGAAAAAGACCAATAGTATTCATTTAACAGCAAGTGTACCTGTATTTTTAGAGGAATAACCAGCTCTTAGTGCGAGTGTTACACAGAGGAGCATGCACGGCTGTCTTGATGATGTACTTACGCTGACAAAGGCTGTGCCAAAGCCAGTTGTAACTTGACGAGTTAGCTCAGACTCCTCTGCTCTAATCTGAATGCGCACACACCCTTTCACTTCCTGCAGTCACAGGCCCCTCTTTATCTCATCACCGGTCTAAGCTGAGTCCCCTTCTCGTCCACTGCACCACGATTTATGTGCAGTCTTCTCAGAAACTGTTTCCTGGCCCAGGCCCCAGCCGAGTTCTCACTAAGATGAGACTCAGGCTTGACGGGCAAGCACAGGAGATTAGCTGCCAGCCTAAATCTAATGAGATATTTACATACTGAGCTGGAAAGTTCTACTGTAATTTTATGTAAATCAATTCAAAAAGGAGGTGAGGTATTGGAAGCAAAGAGACAGAGAAAATAAACTCATCTAAAGTGTCCCAGTTAGAAAGGTGCCCCAGCCTGCCCTCAGTACAACACACAGCGGATGGACGCGTGCACGGGGCACACAGCAGTCAGCAGGAAAGCTGCAGCTAGGAGATATATATATATATATATATATATATACCTCAGAGACTCCAAAAACACCAATCTAAGGAACGTCCGGTCACTCTTGAGTCATCAGGGAGAGTCCTGCAAAGCATGTGAGGCAAAAGCCTGCAGAGACAAGGTCTAGTCAGCTGGGGAGCCTGAGGAAGAGCTAGAGGGAGGACGGCAGGACCAGAGGGAAGGACAGTCTGGGTTGGTGTGCAAATGATGAGATTTGCTCTGAAGGATAAAGATAATCTCCAGAAAACAGATTCCCAGAGCCTATCCCCAGCTGTGGACAGAACAGGCTGCACCACCTCTCTTGCTTCTAAAGGCAGAGAGTACAACACAGACCTGAGGGTCCTAAGAGACAATCAGACCACGGACGACCTGGGCTCCAAGACAGGATGCTGGAGATACAGCATAAGCCGAGGAACCGGGACTGGGGCAGGCTGGGTAGGGGGCAGGGCACCACAAGAGCTCAAGGCACAGAGCTCACTCAGCTTTGGACTCCACACACAAGCTAGAGCCACCTGTGAGGAGAGGCGGGGCAGCAGCTGCTTCTCTGGCCGACCTGAACGCTCCAGGGAGGATGCCTGCATTATTAGCTCCATGTTAATCCCAGCCTTTCAGAGTCACAAGCCGCAGCAAAGTGTGCTGTAAGGAGCTTCTATCCTTCCCCTTCTATAACCTCTTTAGTGCACTTAAGTAGGTAGAGCTAAGCTCTCTCTGGCGGAGACTGGAAGGGTTCCCTTCGATTTTGGAGTAGCTGGCGTGAAGCACCTCAGCCTAGTTAGCAGAAATCTAATGACAAGAGGAAGCTAATGACTTAGAAAATCCCCAATGCTGTAAATCTGTCAGCAATTAGTGGAAAGCACACGCTAATCATATTTGGTAGCATATAAAAACGTAAATGAGCAGATTTAAATTGGCACTATCAGTAGTAATCTCTGGCCTCTAAAAATAATTTGGGAGCAGACCAAGCAAACATCAGCTGTCTTCTGACAGGAAGTGGACCTCAAGTTTCGGCAAAGCACTGAAGCTTTTGGGATTGACCTTAAAATCCCTTATTTGTTCTCCCCGCTTTTCAGGAAAAAGTCTTACATTTTTCACTATCCTGATCCAAGAGAGGGTGTGCTCTGTGCTCCACCAGCTAAAAGTCACGTGGCCCCAAAGCTCTGCTCTTCCTCTGTATACTCCGCAAATGACAGTGTGTTCACCCAAAGCCAGGAGACAGCCACCAGGACCCTTGGACACTTCTGGAGTACCCCACGGCTCAACTCATGCATGCTCAAACTCCACTGAAACGGCTCCATGATATATTAGGATGTCAACCCAAAACATCAGGATTCTGTTGCTTAGTAACTGCTGTCGGGAGATCCAGCTTCCAGCTTTGCTCTTTGTACGGACTGAAGCATGAGAGGAGGGGATTAGCACCATGGCCGTTCTGTGCAGACTACAGTCGGCAGTGGATTTACAGCAGGATAGTCACAGAAGATTATCTCCTTCTCGCAAAAGCTAGTGGGAAGGAAATTTTCTTCTGTTCATTTGCAAACCTTTGAAAATAAGAAGTATCCTGTTACTAATAGAAGGTCCATAAACATTATTTAATTTTGTTTAAAAAAATTAGTGATATCTGGCTTGTGTATTTTATATTGGTACTGAATGTATACTCAGAGGTATCATGACTACATAATTAGGTGAAACCAAATTCTACTGCTGTGTTCTTTTCGTCCAATGTCACTAACAGTCAGCAAAATAGATTTTTGCAGTATAGATGCAAAAAAAAAAAAAGATGGATACAAGAATGAAAATTTTAGAACAGAATAAAGTTTGAGAAGCAAACATAAAATAGGAGAAAAATCTGTAAATCTGTCAAATGTCTTATTGGAGCGTATGGCTTTCCCCCAGCTCCCAACAAGAGGATAACACTTCATAAATGCTTTGACAGTGCTGAGTTTATCCGTGCAGAAAGGATTTATTGAAGAAGGTAGCAAGGTGAAATTTAAATGAATTGAGAATAAACGATTTTCACGTATTTTTGCCTTCATTTTGGGGAAAAAAGTAGTAGTGTAATTATGGCCCTCTTTCCTCATAAAAACTATCTGCTACTGCATCCAAGTAATAAAATGGTAATAAAGATACTGAATGAAATAATTCAGACTACTCTATTTAACAAAGCTAACTTATGTTATTGCTGAGCTTATAAACTATTATAACTATAAAACATTTGGGGAAATACATGTGTACACACACACACACACACACACACACACACACACACACACACACCATTAAAGACAAAGCACCAGGCCTTGTATGTGCTAGGTAGGTAGGTACTCTCCCAGAGTCAGCAAGACAGTCATTAAGATGTAGCTAAAGAAATAACTGAATGCCAACTTTTTACCTAACAAACTGAAAGAGAAAAATTTAACAACATTAAGTTGGGGCAAAAGTGCAGACAAACTCATTCTTTTCAGGTGTAAATTAGCGGAACTTTCTGAAGGGATGGGCCATGGGAAATCAGTAGCATCTTTACATAAAAGATCCGATAGCAATACGCATAAACAATCTTGACAAAGTTTCCCCCCCCTCCCCCCCCAGAAAAATTGTGTCTCCTAGAAATGTCAGAGAAGCTAAACCCATCAAGCCTCACCAACATCTCTGCCCAAACCTGACCTGAACAAGGATGACAGCAACAGACACGCTCACGTGGAAGGGGGAGAGCTCGTGGGCCGCTGCCCTAGACAAAGGACTATGGGCAGCTAAGCAATGCTGAGATGGTCTTCACCGGAAGAGAACGCCAACTGGTTATCCAATACCAGACAGCAGCCCAGAAAACACACAGACAAGCAACACTATATGCACTGAGCAGGTTGTGTTTATATATTTAGGAATATAGAAGGATACACACACATCAACAATTAAAGAAAAAGATGTTGAGAGAGAGAGAGAAGGGGGGAGAGAGGCGAAAGTGCATAAGAAGGGAGGAAATAGAAGGGGGAAATGGTGTAAACTTACTATAATGTGAAAACTGAAGATTTATAATAAAAATAGTAATGAATATTAGCAATCTGAATCCTAAAGAAATAAGCAGAAACTGTACGATAGTAAGTAAAATTGCCCACCATACTTACTGAAGTGCATAGTCTGTCCCAGAAATGCTATTTTACTTTAAATAAATTGCCATCTCATTTAGTTCACACACTATCTCTATGTGGCAATTCTCCTGCCTCAGCCTACAGAGTTCTGGGATTCAGGTATGCACCAGCATGCTCTAAACAAACCTTCATCTTATAGAGAAAAACCAAAGGCTTAAAGGCTTGTAGAGAAAATAATTTACTCAAGGTAACAGAGACCATAAGTATGACAGAGATGTGATTCAAATTTGGGTCTATTTGCATTAAAACCCAAGTATTCAGTCATGTAATGCTAATCAAACTAAGAAAAACCTAAAAAACAAAATGTGGAGCAGTGATTTTTCTAGTTTGGTAATTCTATAGAATGCTATTTATAACTGTGAAAAAAATTAAAACAAAAGTGATTTAAAAAATATTCGTATTACTTTTAAATGATGTGTCTATGTCTGGGTCCATGAGTGGAGGTGCCTGTGGAAGACAGGAGCATCAGGTCTCCCTAAAGCTGGAGCTGGGGTTACAGGTGATTGTGAGCTGCCTGCTGTGGACGCTGGGGACCGAACCTGTGTCCTCGGGAAGAGCAGCCAGTCTCTTACCCACTCACGGTCTCCAGCCGCTCTGTTAGGAATGGTACTAAGAATAACTATGTGGAGAGAGGACACGTACAAGAAAGAACTGGTTTTGTTTCAGGATAAAGCATTACAAGTTACTTGTGGTCTGAAAAGGAAGTGAAAACACCCCTTCCCCTCCTCACATTAAAACTGGGGGCTGGAGAAGGATGGCGTTTACGGTTCATTTTCGAAATCAACCTGGGAGACCTAGAGCATTTAGACCAGTGTGAGCCCTCAGGCATTCGTCGGCCCACCATTAGGTAACGCGAAAACTGTGCTAGCAAAGGTTGGTGATATTTCTAATAGTCTATGTTTCTAAGACACCTCTGCTTCATTATTTTCTCTGTCCTAAAGTTTAGTGACAGGAAATAATATTTCCCCCACTCCAAGGAAAACTAAAAGTCTAACGTAGAGTTACTATTAATCTGCTGGAGCAGATATTTTTTAATTTTAAGTGTACATGGATGATGCAGACGGTGAATCATAAATCAGAATGATTTTGAATAAGCCGGTATGGACTCTTAGTTTTATATTCCTTAGCATTCTGCTCATCTAAAATTCTACCTTGAAAGGCTTCAGCAATTTAAAGATTAAATCATAAGTTATTAAGTCATTAATTTAACCATTTAAGCCTCTAAAATCAGCGCATATTACCTTCCCCCCCTCAAGTCAATTTGCAAGAGATTAAAATAATAAAAATGATACTATCTCACACTCAGCAAGGTGGCTTTGATCTGCAGAAGCCTAAAGTACTTAAAAAAAAAAAACTTTATAGAAAAACAAGGACCATCCACCCACATCTCAGAGCACTCCCGAGGTAGGAGCCGGCAGCAGCAGAAAGCAATGGAGTCCTTCGCTGTCTGCACACACTCCTGGTTGTGAGCAGGTATGGAGTAGATGGTTTAGGACAATGTAAGTATTGCCCATTCTTCCATAAGGTATGAAGTCCAGTGACTCCAGATTCCAAGGGTTCCAACGCTGGTGGCTTGGGGGGTTGCCTGTAGAGGGAAACCCAAGCCTGAGAGAGTGGGAGGGTGCTGGAGAGTCAGGGGTAGAGCATGTGCCAGACTCACTCGGACAAAACAAGGACCAAGAGTCTGCAAAATCAGGCCGTCCCCATCAGCAGTAGCTTCTGGGCGAGTGGAAGGGTCTCAGCTCTGACTTTTAAGCACACTCGGCGGCTGCTGCAGAAGGCTGACTCGGTACTTGCAGGGATGCAAGTGAGGTGGGCCAAAGGATCCCAATGCTACTCTGTGCCCCTCTAACTCCACCAACGGCTCAGAGGTAACAAACACTTAAAGGGAGAGGGGTGAGGAGTCATTGGGTTTAAGGAGGCTCTTCTCAATAAACAAATGTGGGAGTTCATGGGAAAAGCTTCCATATTTTAATGTGTTCTCCTCTTCCAAATTAATTTAATTAATTGGAATTAATTAAATTCCAATTTAATCGGAGCTGAACAGTTTGGTTTGCACATTGATAAAGAACTAAAGAGACAAAACTCGAATGAATTTGTTCTGTTCTACATGACCCTCTCAAGTGATCTTTCTTTAATCAAACCAACACTGACAAGAAGTGAAAATTGAGCCAGGCAGTGGTGGCCACGCCTTTAATCCCAGCACTCACTCGGGAGGCCGAAGTAGACAGATCTCTCTGTCAATCTGAGGCCAGTCTGGTTGACAGAGTTTTCCAGGACAGCCAGGGGCTCACAGAGAAACCCTGCCTTAAAAGACAACACCAAAAAGAAGTGAGAATTAATGTTCACGTGTACTAAGACAGTGACATCTGAAAGGCAAAGAAATTCTCAACAAATATGCATTCATGAAGTTTTAGAATCTGAACTAGTCACCACCTACTCTCAGGTCCTTCCTGGTGATAACTAGTTCTGGGCCACAGCTTTGTACCCATGTGTACGCAGGTACACACACTCATCTAGACTGGAAATTAAAATAACATCAAAATCTTGATACCTTCTTCATGGCCTGACACTTGGCTGTCTCGGAGAAGCCAATCATCTTATCAGGTGAGCAGATCTTGATGAAGGGGAAGTTGGATTCCTCGGCAATCTTTGCAGCCAGGGCAGTCTTCCCGCTGTGAGGAGGCCCTGCATAAGAAGACAGGCAGAGGAAGAAAGCCAACCTGAGAGCAGGGAATCAAACAAGTTTAAACTTTTATCCACAAGGTACTGAGGTCTCAACTAGTTGCTCATTAACATTTCCTGACCGTTTCACAGCAGACATGTTTCCTTCTATTTATTAGCAACTAAACTTAATGAACTGATTAGCATTTCTCAACTGTACGGTGAAACGCACGCCTTCGTGCTTTCTCACATGCCTTTAATCTCCCAAACCTTCTGACAACACAAGGACTTTGCTCCTGAAAAGAAAGAAAATGTATATAAATGCGATATCAGGACGTGCGTCACTAATTCTAACAGATCTGGTTTTTTCCTCTTTGGTAACAAAAAATACTTTTTGTTTTGTTTTGTTTTTTGTGATTTTTTGGAGATGACTTTGGGTGCAGGGGCAAACTGCTCTATCTGAGCAAAGGTGTCATGAGGCTATGGTGCTGAAGACTCATACATGTTTTACAGAGGCAATCAAACCCATGAAGTCACCTGCACTTAGACAACACCCACCCCGTGTATTTGAAGACATGCCCCTCCTCCCAGTCATAACCAGTCCACCCTTCCTTGCCATCCTCTCTGGAAGGCAACATTAGTTAGTGACAGTTCCTCTCTTTTAAGTGATAGCTCCGGGCTGCTGGACCTTGCCTGTCACCCACACTTATCCAACTGTAGCACTTCTGCCCACACTGGTCAGGCGCCCATTGAGGTCCCCAAACTCCACACAGGTATTTTTCTGGGGCATTTGATGGAGCTCCTCTGTCCTGAAGTGCCTTTCCTGGCTGCCCGACAGCTGCTCTCTCCCTCCTCCTCCCTCGGTTATTCCTGCTTAGGCTCCCTTGTCTTTTTCTCCTGCTCTATTTAGTCCTGAACTGTTAACGAGTGAGTTTCAGACAAAAGTTCCAGGCTCTGTCTGTATCTCAGCCACATCCTTTCTCTAAAGGACTGCTTCTACTCCTGCAACTGCTGGGGCAGATCCTGATCTGGGGCAGCCAGCTGGCTTCTGGGAGCTTCAGACCTGCAAATCAAACACGCTGGTAGCCATTTCTAATCTCATTATCCTACAGGAACTTGCAATTTAACTGCTCAAAAGTGAGCTTGTGATCTTTCTTCCTAATTTCTGCTTCTCTGTCAGTGATCTCTGATAAACAGCCCCATTCACCGGGCTGGGAGTCATGTTTGATGCCTTTACTCATATTTATCTCCTTATTTTTAAGAGATTTGTTTTCTTTTAAAAATCTGTGTGTGTCTGTGTGTGTGGAGTGTGTCAGAAAAGGCCAGAAGAGGGTGTCAGGTCCCCTGGGGCTGGAGTTACTGGCTGAGGTGAGCTGCCTCAAACAGGGCTGGGAACTGAACTCAGGTTGTCTGCAGAAACAGAAAGTGCTCTTAACTACTGAGCCACCTCTTTGGCCCTCTGCCAATGTTTAGTCTAACCACTATTTCTAAGCTTCTGGTTCTCTGTGTACAGCACAGGAATAAAAACAACATCTAAGGCTGGGTGTGGTGGCACGCACCTTTAATCCAGCACTTGAGAGGCAGAGGCAGGGGGATCGAGGCCAGCCTGGTCTACAGAGTGAGTTCCAGGACAGCCATGTAGAAAAACTAATAATGATAACAACAACAACAACCACCACCAAAACCCAAAACAAACGCATTTGCACTCCCAGGCCTGACATGAGGATTAGGTGGGCCAGCACCGTTACCCTCTAAGCCATCTCACCGGTCCCTCCCACCGACTTCAACCCTGGTTTCACCCATCTCTCTGCTTATAGGTCTTTCCTGCCAAGGGGCTGCTCCCATGCTGCTCTCTCTGCATAGAGTATCTTTCTCGATTCTTCTGGCCCGGCCAGCTTCTACTCCTCCTCTGGCTCTTGGCTTCACATGCTTTTCTTTCTATTTTTTAAAGATTTATTTACTTATTTATGTAAGTACACTGTAGCTGTCTTCAGACACCCCAGAAGAAGAAGGCATCGGCTCTAATTATGGATGGGTGTGACCACCATGTGGTTGCTGGGATTTGAACTCAGGACCGTTGGAAGAGCAGTCAGCGCTCTTAACTGCTGAGCCATCTTTCCAGCCCTTTAACATGCTTTTCTTAGAAGGCGTAACCTCTAGACCTTAAGGGAGCTGAGCTCCCCTGTCATCTGGTTTCCCTGAACTTCTCTACTGTCATACTAAAATTAAGTTAACTGGGTGTGAATGGAATGCCCTTCCCTTGTCTACCTGATAAAATCTGAACTGGCCCTGCAAGGCCTGAATGGAGCATCACCTGTAGTTCTCTCTGACCATGCCTGGGCACAATGACTGGCACCACCCCACACACAACTTTATGTGTGTATGCGAAAATTAGGGATTTTTGTTTGTTTGTTTGTTTTTCAAGACAGGGTTTCTCTGTATAGTCCTGGCTGTCCTGGAACTCACTGTGTAGACCAGGATGGCCTCAAACTCAGAGATCTGCCTGATTGAGGGCATGTGCCACCTCTGCCCGGCAGGATTTCTTTACAAGTCTTTTCTAGGACTGGACTGATGCTTGGATGCTCTATGTCCACATCAATAGTTCCTGCACTGAGCTGTGCAGTATCAATACATTATTAAGTACTAGAGAAATATATTCCTGTAAGAAACCTGGTTGCTGTCACTTGTCAGGTACATTCTACCCCCCTAATTTTAATCTGTCCTACTATAGATGCGTAGGCTAGGATATTATTTGTCGATCACAAACAAAGTTTAGAACAGAAAAGCATTTATTTTTCTGAAGCATGCTAGATAGCTTTTAAAAATGAATGCTTCCTGTTGTGTAGTGTGCAAACCTTTCGGGCCGTCACCTCCTTCCTTCCCCTTACCTTCTAGGAGGACACTAACGAGTGGTGTCCGGTCACTGTTTTTCGTTTGCTGGACCAGCAGCTCTCCGTCATCTAGGACTCGGGTCACGGGGTCACCCCACTTGATGATCCCATTCATAATGTAACTTGCATAATCCTCTTGGTTGGTGCCAAATGCCTATTGAGGTAAAGGACACTTTAAAGCAGTTTGGTCAATGGTATTGAAACTAAACTATCGCATCTCTTGGTGTCTCTGTCACTGTGTTGTTTGGGTCACACAGCCCATTCCTTGTTATGGTCTCTTCAAAGACATTTTGAATTAAGTGATGTCTGACCAAGAAATTAAAAACTCTCATTCCCCAAAGACTTGGATGAAAAATGGCAATAAAACCAGATATAACTCTATGAAGACTGTGGAGAAGAAGCAAGCTGAGGGCTGAGCTGCAGCTCAGTGGGAAGGAGCTCAGGCAGCCCATGGGAATAACTTTGCTTTGTGGAGGCAGAGGCAGGCTGATCTGAGCTAGAGGCCAGCCTGGTCTGCACAGAGAAACCCTGTCTAGAAAAGAAAAGAAAAGAGAGGAAAAGGAAAAGAGGAAAGGGAAAGGGGGAAAGGGAAAGGGGAAAGGGAAAGGGGGAAGGGGAAAGGGAAAGGGGGAAAGGGAAAGGGAAAGGGGGAAAGGAGGAAAGGGAAAGGGGGAAAGGGAAAGGGGGAAGGAGGAAAGGGAAAGGGGGAAAGGAGGAAAGGGAAAGGGGGAAAGGGAAAGGGGGAAAGGAGGAAAGGAGGAAAGGGAAAGGGGGAAAGGAGGAAAGGGAAAGGGGGAAAGGAGGAAAGGGAAAGGGGGAAAGGGAAAGGGAAAGGGGGAAAGGGAAAGGGAAAGGGGGAAAGGGAAAGGGGGAAAGGGAAAGGGAAAGGGGGAAAGGGGGAAAGGGAAAGGGAAAGGGGGAAAGGGGGAAAGGGAAAGGGAGAAAAGGGAAAAGGAAAAGGAAAAGGAGAGGAGAGAAGAGAGAGAAGAGAAGAGAAGAGAAGAGAAGAGAAGAGAAGAGAAGAGAAGAGAAGAGAAGAGAAGAGAAGAGAAGAGAGAAGCAAGCAAGCAAGCAAGCAAAACCTAGAAAAACAAAACTCAGAAAGTCTCAAAATGGATAGTAAGCTTTCTACCGCAGGAAGTGTTTGGGCAAATACTGGTCAACTAACCAACCTGTACTGCTGTGTCTACAGTGAGATTCTCTCGTGTTAGGAAACTACAGAGGACAGCCCATACATCAGAAGGCCGCCCGACCGACCAACTGACCTACTGACCGGTGCTTCCCCTCCTTGATAACACAGGCTCGCTCTGTGGGGCCACACCTCACTCAACACACATACTCACTGGTTTGATATCGTTCTCCAGGGAAGCAAGGAAGTCCCCTCTTGTCACCTGCAGGCTCTCTGCCTTCTCCATGTCTACTTCTACTTTGGTGCTGGCCTGAAAGAAATTAAACAAAACACAAGAGTTGAAGAAGACTTAGCAGTATTCCCAGCCTGAGAATTGAAGAGTACAAAGGATATTTTCATATATCAAATTCTCAAATGTCTGCAAATCATACATGCTAAAGGGATTAATGGCTAGAATATATAAGGTGTCTAAAACCCAACAAGAACTAAGTACTTGAACAGACATTTCTTCAAGGAATGGAGACAGTGGGGGACCAGCATTGGCCAACATCAGTGTCCTGCAGAGTTTTTCCAGACACCCTGTGAATGCCCAAGAGCACACGAAAAGATGGCTGACACCACTAGTTCTCAGTGAACTTCAAAGCCAAGTGTGGTACATGCCAGTGCTCAGGAGGCTGAGGCACAAACGTGGCAAGTTCAAGGCCAGTATAAGATACACAACAACACACTGTTTCAAAACCCCCTAATAACCAAAACTACAATGAAATTTTACCTCACACTTAAAAAGCAGCTATGACTACAAAACAAAATGAAAACAAAAACAAAAAACCCTAACTGAACAAAAAGCTCAGAAAATAAGCAATAGCAAGGATTTAGAGAAACTGGAACTCTTGGGCTGTTGACAGGGATATAAAATTCGAAAGCACTCATAGAAAGAAAACTAGGACTCAGGCCAGCCATGGTGATGTAGCTCTTTAATCCCAGCACCCAGGAGGCAGGGGCAGGTGATCTCTGAGTCCAAGGCCAGCCTGGTTTACAGAGGGAGTTCTAGGACTGCCGAAGATACACAGAGAAACCCTGTCTTAGGAAAAGACAAAAGGGAAAAGAGAAAAGACAGAAAACTGGAATTGCCTTATGATCTAATGATGTCTCCTTGGATATCCATCCCCGGGGGCAGAAACTGGGGCTTAGGAATTTTACAGCCATGTTCACAAGAGCATGGAACAAGGCAGCGAAGCTGAGGAAGGCACCCAGTTGTCCACCGACAGAGGAACGAACACAGCCATGGTGTGGCCACCCTAAGAAAGAAGGAATCTGGGTATCACACCACATGGATGTCCTTGAAAACACTGTTGATGGAGGCAAGCCAGTCACAAGAATACAAACACTGCGTGACCCCACTTGGTGACATCTTTAGGGTTCTATGGAAAGTAGGGCCGTGGTTATCCTGGGTTGGGAGGAGATGAGAACAGATGGTTACTTTTTAAATGGATACAAAGTTTCAGACTTACAAGATGAAAAGAGGCCTGAAGTGGAGATGGCTGCACATTGTACATGCGTTTAATGTCACTAAAAAGTACAATTGAAGTGGTTAAGGTTACATCTATTTAACACAACAAAGAGATACCTGGGGGACAATGGTGTCCAGCCTTGGACGCACATCAGGATGCCCTCTAGAGTCCTTCCCGACTTGCAGAGGCCAGCCACACCCTCCAGGGTGCTAAACAGTGTGCAGTGGAGGGTCTAGGCACCTCTAGTGGCACTGAGTTGTGTTTAAGAACCAGGGAGTAAGGACCTAAAACTTGGACTTTGTGCTAGCTCCAAACAGTCTGCTCACTGCACCTGGAGCTGACGCTTGCACATCTGGACCAGCAGCATCCAGGCCTCTATCAGCACTTGGACCTGCCTGGACCTGATGAGTGATTAAGATAGCAACATATTTTTTTTTTTCTTTTTAATGTGACTGGGCTCACTCCCAATAGCACAAAGCAAGCGAGTTTCATCATTTTTAAATTGATATCATGCCTTTTTTTTTTAAAGAGCATCTTTAAAAAAAAAAGTGACTATAAAGCAAAACTATGCGCAGCACATGTCAACCTTCCATTGATATTATTAAAATATGAGTCATGTTCCTTCAGAAACAGACTGCTGAGACAAAAAAAAAAGACATTTAAAAAGAAAAATTCAGCCTTAAGGGATAAAAAGAACTATGTCAGGAAACTGGAACATACGTATTTATTTCCTTTTCAGTTCCCAAATCCCAACAAACGGCAGCGGCAGTAAGAAAGGTGAAACCATGGAAAACCTGCCACTAACCTGAAGTCTTAGGAACAGAGGACAGAGACACCCACTAATACAGAAGCAGCACTGGGAGGGGGAGGGGGAGGGGGAGGGGGAGGGGGAGGGGGAGGGGGAGGGGGAGGGGGAGGGGGAGCACCTACAGAGCCGAAGAAAGGTGTGTCTCTGCAGTTCAGAGAGTGCGATCGGGATCCATGGGAAGAAATCCTGACGGTCTAGACTCACTGCTGCAAACCCTCTGAACATCAAAGAGGAGACAAAGTCCCAGAGCCTTTCTGAGACACAAAAGCAAGCCAACGAGCCTGGACTGATGTGATCATTCTCACTGGCGGTACTAGAACTCAGGAGACAATAAGACTGGTATCCACTAACACAGCTAGATAGCCATTCTAGAAAATGCCTCTCGTTGTATATGGAGGCATAGGTAAGCACTGTCCCAACAGCATTGAAAAATAGCAACAACCAGAAATAATTCCATGTTAAGTCAATTACCAGCATATTCATTCATTATATTATCCAGTACCCAAAAAACTAAAAATTAAGCACGAGATAAAAATGTGAGTGTTCTCCAGCTTCATGGCTTGTGCTGGCTGGCCTCACATTCCTGGCCCAGAGTGGACTTCAGTTTTTTGTTTTGTTCTGTTTTGTTTTGTTTTTAGAACTTTACTGGTATTTGTTTACCTATTTATTTATTTATTTAATCTAAGTACACTGTAGCGGTCTTCAGACACACCAGAAGAGGGCATCAGATCTCATTAGGGATGGTCGTGAGCCACCATGTGGTTGCTGGGATTTGAACTCAGGACCTTTGGAAGAGCAGTCAGTGCTCTTAACCGCTGAGCCATCTCTCCAGCCCTGTTTGTTCTGTTTTAAGACAGGGTTTCACTATGTAGCCCTGGCTGTCCCGAAACTCACTCTGTAGTCCAGGCTGGCCTCAAACTCAGAGATCTGCCTGCCTCTGCCTCCCAAATGCTGGGATTAAAGGTATGTGTCCCGCCCCCCCAACTTCCTATCTTAATCTTCTTCACTACCATGCCCAGTTTATCTACCTTGTATTTTATGTGGCAGTATTCTAGACTACTTTGCATCAGTACAAAGTAATGTGGGGATCTTACAAGTACTGACATGAAATGGGGCCCAAGATATAATGGACAACGAAAAATACAAATCTCAGTACAATTATACTTATGCCCCTTTCGATAAATTATGTGCGCATATACATATAAATTCGGAGAAATCAAGCGACAAGGGTATATCCCAAATACTGGTTGACTCTAGAGAGGGGGGGAGCTGTTAGAGCTTTTCTCATTTTTCCTGTATGTCTGGCATCCTTGAATCCTTAATACCTGACACAGACTGGCTTTATAAAGAAAAGACATTACCAGTCTCAGTTTAGGATGCTGAAAGCCTAAACAAGCTGGTGTAGGCGCTGGCAAGGGCCCTGGAGTAATGACATGCGTGGGAGGAAACATTCCCATCTCCAAGCAGGAAGCTGGAGGGCTTGCTCTTCTAAGAACCCTCTCTTATGCACTACCAGGGCCCCAGAATGCATGACTCAGCTATTCCTAAAGGCAGGACCCCAGGGATAGAGCCACTAAGGAGACTGAGGCAGGAGGCGCTAGAGTTTGAGGCCAGCCTGGTCTACTACAACTTTGCCTAAAAACATAAAGAGAATGTGTTACGAGGGGCTTTGGGTATGAGGGTATGGAGGTACACAGAGGATGTTTACCAAGGCTGGCAACAGCTAGTGCAGAGATGCCGAATGTCCCCACCCCCGGGGCATGAGTATGCCATTTAGTCTAATCTGCACATTATACACTGCATACATGTATTAGAATCTAGCCTATAAATATGGCTAATTGTTGTATATGTCAATTATATATATATTTTTTAAAAATTTAAGTCAGACATTGTGGCTTATTATGTGCAATCCCAGCAGTTGGGAGGCTGGGGCAGGAGGAGACAGTTCTAGGCTAGCCTGGGCTACACGGTGAAGACAGTTAGGGAGGAGTTCTAGGCTAGCCTGGGCTACATGGTGAAGCCAGTTAGGGAGAAGAGAGTTCTAGGCCAGCCTGGGCTACATGGTGAAGATATGGAGGAGAGAGTTCTAGGCCAGCCTGGACTACATGGTGAAGACAGGAAGAAGAGAGAGAGTTCTAGGCTAGCCTGGAATACACAGTGAAGATAGTTAGGGCTGCACAGAAGATCCTGAGTCAACCACAGAAGGTTATAAATGAATTAAATTGGCTACGAGTTGAGGGAGGAGAATAAGCTGTTTTCAGGCACTCCAGGAATTATTAAAGTTACCCAACTATAAATAATATTATAGTGCTAAATTACTTCTTGTTCATTAGAATAAATGTTGAGTTTTTCCTAGCTAACAGTTACTATTTTATCAACATCAATACAATTTTACTTTTAAAAAATCAACAATTCTGAACTTCTACTCATTTAAAAACCCTTTCCCCAATTTGGTTGAGCTGACAAGCTATTTTCTGCCTTTTATTTGTGCCAGCTGATCAATACAGAAACAGTGACACCTTCCAGCTGAGACACAAACTCATAAGCTCGTATTTCAACACCAGCAAATATCAGTGGTCACCCTTACGCTTCGTGACCTTCTAAACCTGACCTTTCCAGGCTCTCGTCATTCCTCTGAAATTAAGCAGGGGACGACTTTAATCAGCTAAAAGGTCTCTGGAAAAGAAGTCATTTTACTAAAGTTCACCAACACAGCTAAGGGAAGAAATCTGAGTTATGAATCTTCTCTACCTGTAGCAGAATTCCTCTCAACATAAAAACAACCAGATGTCACATGAGTTTTAGTTAAACAAACACAGGTTCAAGTACAACGACACAAACACCAGGCAGTTCATGACTATGCTTCCTGCTTGTTACAAAAAACCGAAGACTGCCATCCACCAGGAAGGCCCCTCTTGTCGACCTAGCTCAGTCTTTGCTTTGGCCCAATTGTTTTGAAAAGGAAATAGAAGTAAAACCAACATTTTTTTGGACCTTGAAAACAGAATATCATAATGACTTGCTGGTTACTGTAAATGTTTTAAAGTTCTAAAACCAACTTTTAAATTTTATTTAAGTTTATTATTAGTATGCTGGGTGGCAGTAGCACGTGCCTCTAATTCCAGCACTTGGGAGGGGGAGGCAGGTAGATCTCTCAGAGTTGGAGGCCAACTTGGTCTACAGGGCGAGTTCCAGGATAGCCAGGGCTACACAGAAAAACTGTTTCTGATAACAACAACAAAAAATGGGGAGAGAGGGAGAGAGAGAGAGAGGGAGAGAGAGAGAGAGAGAGAGTTGTGTATGTGCGTGGATGCAGATGCACGGACTGTGTGGGTTGGAGCATGCCTGACACTATGTGCCTGTGGATGTCAGGGGACAACTTGGAAGAATTACTTCTTTCCTACCAGGTGAGTCCTAGGGTAGAACTCTGGTTGTCAGGCTTGGCAGCAAGCACCTTTACCAACTGAGTCATCTCACTGACCCCTTACTAACACTGATGTGCAGGCCTGGAGACCTTAAGACTCCCTGAGCGCACAGGAAGACAGAAGAAAACCAGCTTCAGCAGGGTTGCCCTTTGCCCTCCACACAAGTGCCCTGGCGTGTGTGTACACTGCAAACTTCCCCCTTTCTCATCCACACGGTACTAAATGGACGATTTAAAAATAATACACATGTAGGCTTATTGCTTTACAAAATACACATGGGTTGGGAGATGACTCAGCAACTAAGGGCACTTGCTGCCCACTGCCCATCCCCACCCCCAAATAAATGGATAAATTTAATAAAAAATGTAAAGACTACATGTACATGCTGCTCAGTGTTCACCTTCTGTGAACTGTGGGATATTCCAGGATGAATAAGATGTGGACTTAAAGGTTAGAATATTGATGAGCAAACATTTTCTGAATAGCCTTTATAGGCCACATATTCCGCAGCAAAAGCGGCTCAGCCATTACTGCATAGCCACAGCCACAGCCACAGCCACACACAGTGATGGATAAGACTCTGTACGTTTAGCTTTATTCAGAGAACTCGTGGTGGCTGGGTCTGACCAAGTGCAGTCTAGAACCAACCACAGGGAGCCCCCAAATAACGGAGACGTGCTCAACCTCAGGCCGTTACTTCCTGTCTGATCTGCTCTCTTGTCCCGTGTCACCAACTCCACTCCTACCTGACACAGCTGCAGAGAGATCTTCTGTTTTGACGCTCTGTCACTACTGCTCTCAAACCTCTGCAAGGGGAAGAGTCTGCACTTCTCCGCAGAGAATGAAAGGCTCTTTGTGCTCATCCTCAGCTTTGGCTCCCGGCTTTCCCAGCACTACCTCTAGGGTCCACGCTGAAACAATAGGAAGTTACTCTAGCCCATCACTCTACTTGTGTCCCTGTGCCTCTGCCGATGCTCCTTTTATACGCATCCTTCTGGAAGAAGCCTCTGTGAAGGCTTCTCTGTGCCATGAGATGACCACACCAGTGCTTTGTCTCTTCCTGTATTGTGCATTACTACTGCTTTCTAACCTTGTGTGTGAAGGTGGATGCATGCTGATTAACAGCAGGCAGTTACATTCTTTGCAGTTACAGCTTCCACTCTTTGTACAGTACATGGCATGTAGCTGGTACTAAACCTGTCTGTGTGTGTGTGTGTGTGTGTGTGTGTATGTGTTTGTGTTGGAACAGAATCTTGCTATGTGATCCTGGCTGGTCTTGTACTTTGTCTGTACCTCAAGCAGTCTTTAAACTTAAAGCTAACTTTTCCCCTTAGACGCCAACTACTGAGCTATAGCCTGTATCAGCAGGTCAGTAATAAATCCATTTTGTAGTTACGTTTTTTTGTTTTTTGTTTTGGTTTTTTGGGATAGACAGCCCTGGCTGTCCTGAATCTTACTCTGTAGATCATGCTGGCCTTGAACTCAGAGATCCGTCTGTCTCTGCCTTCTGATTGCTGAGATTAAAGGTTATGTGCCACCACTGCTTGGTATATCTATATTGTTTTAGAAATTATTGTTTATTAGTGTGTGTGCATGTGTGTGTGTGTGTGTGTGTGTGTGTGTGTGTGATGGGGAGGGCAGCATGTGAGACAGTGCATATGGACTTTGTGGAGTTAGAGTTAGTTCTCCCCTTCTGCCTTCACATGGGTCAGGTGATTACACAGGTCATAAGGCTCGCCACCCTATGCACCTTGACCCAGGGAGCCCCACACCAGCCTGATAAAGTATTTGTCAAAGTCAGCCAGAGCCACCCCACACGCTGTGACTACTCGAGGAAGGGAGACAGCACAGCATTAGGAAAGGAGAACCAGCCGGGCGTGGTGGCGCACGCCTTTAATCCCAGCACTCGCACTTGGGAGGCAGAGGAGGGGGATTTCTGAGTTCGAGGCCAGCCTGGTCTACAAAGTGAGTTCCAGGACAGCTGGGACTATACAGAGAAACCCTGTCTCGAAAAACCAAAAAAAAAAAAAAAAAGAGAGAGAGAGACCCCCAAGCAGAACAAAACAAAATAAGCAAGAACGGAGAGTCTGAAAACAAAATAAAGTTTGGTGAGTCTTTCAGTATTCAGAATACATGGCGATAGACTGGGAAAATGTCTGGAAGGGCCAGGCAAGGCACTATGAACTTGCTTTGCAGACATGGCTGACATGAAGGTAAAATGATCTGAATGAGGACAGTTAGAGCATAGGAAGCAGGTGGCGACCATGACTGGAAAAACACTGCTCCGGGACAGAACCAGGAGGATGAACACATGAGCTGACGTAGGACGCAGAGGTATACAGAGGAGGTGACTCTGCAATCTTAACCTGGGATGTTGGCATAAAAAGAAACAGAAGAGGAAAGGTGGTTTGTTGGATCTTATATTTGAGATCTGAGAAAATACCCAAGTAGAATTACTATATATGAGTCAGAAAGTTAGAAGACAGGTCCTGTCAGGGATGCAACAGAAGCCTGGGAGCTAAGGAATTAGAGGGACAACTGCAGCGTGGGAAAGAACCACCCGTACTTATGCACCAAACTTCACTGATCCAAACAGAAGGCCCCTCAATAGTAATCTTACCATAGTATAAATGATATGATTGTACTAAGCCCAGCACGGTGCTGCACGCTGGGGATTCCAGCTACACAGGAATCTGAGGCAGGACCATCACAAACTCAACACTTACCTGCAATACAGCGCAAGTTCAAGGCCAATTTGTGCCAACTAGCAAGACCAACATAAAAATAATCAAAAGGGCTAGGGCTGTAGCCCAGTGGCAGAGTGTTTGTAAAACACGCATTAAGCCCGAGTTTAGTTCTCAGCAGCACAAAGACAAAGAAATAAACAAAAAAATCAGAACCCCACCACCACCACCACCACCACCACCACCACCACCACCACCACTCTGTACTAGTCCATTTTCCTGACTCTGAACCCCTTGAGGGAAAAGGTCAAGATTCATCTTCATGACTAGCCCCAAACTTAAAAAGTAGCAGACATCCAGTGTCTGCTGCAAGAAACAGCTCCTGGATGCAAAAGACTCCGCTTCTTATAAGATTGAAAACAATAATCGTCAAATCCACATCTGCCAGGTGGGAGTGACCAAAGGCAAATAAACCGGTGGTCACCACTGGGCAGACAGTGCTGCTTGTCCTTTAGTGGACAGCAATCCTTACTCTGCCTCTCTTCGCCATCAAGAGCCAGCTTACTCTCACTGGCATATGTGGTAGAGAACGGGGCCTGGCCTGCACGGGCCGTGTGTGCACTGGCCGTGTGTTCTCTTCTGTGGTAGAGAATGGGGCCTGGCCTGCACGGGCCGTGTGTTCTCATCTGTTCAATGAGTTCCTGACCTTGATATGTCTGTTCATGGCTGTGGACTGCGCTGCTCGCACCAGACCCTCCAGCTCAGCGCCACTGAAATTCTTAGTCTCCACAGCCAGCTCCTTGATGTCCACATCTGCAGACAGTAACTGGTGCCCTCTCATCCTTGCTGTGTGGATATGAAGGATCTGGAGTCGACCCTTCTCATCTGGCAAGCCTGATGAGATAAAAACAGACATTTTCCTAGTCTTGGGGATCCATCAGGAGACCCAGTCACAATCCTCGCAGTTCTCTTCTAGGCAGGCCAGCTGTGGACAGCTGACAATGAACATTACTTAATATGAGGTTGCTATCATTAATAGAGTCTGAAGCCACATGTGAAGTCTCGTGTGCACAGACACACACTCACACATGTGCACATAAACATGCACGCGTGCACACCCGTGACCTACTTTACTTACCTATCTCCATTTTAACTTCCAGTCTTCCGGGTCGAAGGAGAGCTTCGTCTATCAAATCTGGTCTATTGGTCATTCCTGGACGCAGATATTAAGAG
Organism: Mus musculus; assembly: GCF_000001635.26. Taxonomy (NCBI): domain Eukaryota; kingdom Metazoa; phylum Chordata; class Mammalia; order Rodentia; family Muridae; genus Mus; species Mus musculus. Next base: position 103,872,686 of record NC_000077.6, read on the forward strand.
TGGTAAGCAAATGATCAGAGTCCAAAAGTAAGATAAAACATACTTTCAGTTTACGTAAACAATCGTAACGTCACTGAGGACCTCTTACAAAAGTCAAGCACGAACCAAACAGCACTAAACCAAGAACAGCATTGTTTTTTTTTACCTAGTAGGAAACATGGAAAGACTGCAGTGAAATCTCTATTTAAAGAGCAAACCTAAGGTGCAAGTTCGCGGCTGAAAGAGACCAGGGTGGTCTTTCCAGCTCCCCGGTCTCTCTTTTGCATGCAGCAATTCCGATGTCTGTAAGAAGCAGTAATGTTTTTCCTTTCTAGAAGGCATCCTAAGGAACAGCAGCTCTGTATATACAACAGCTAAAACTTTCTGGGAGAAAATGGCTCAGGCCCGAAGCCCAGCTGCAGGAGAGCCGGCAGCTAAGGTGTTCGCATCGTCGCTGCATATCCTTTATTTCAGACATACCGATAACGAGGATGTTGTTCAGCTGCTCAACGCCATCGATCTTGGACAGCAGCTGGTTGACCACGGTGTCATGCACTCCAGTGCTGCCGGCCATGCTCCCTCTCTGCTTGCAGATGGCATCGATTTCATCAAAGATGATGATGTGCAAGCCACTGTTAGCACCAAGCTAGGAAGGAAGGAAATTCTGCTAAAGGTCACAATCTGAATGCATCAATAAACAAACTCATCGAGAAATGCAGAACAAAGCATCCTACGGGTTTGCTTTGCTGCGTTTTGACTAATAAGTATAGATGTATATAGTGTAAATTAAAACACGGATGTTGCCCTCTCGAAGATATTGGAATTGCAAAATAGCTAATAATATATTAACTTAAATTAACATGGGCTTTCTAACAATTTATATTTAGTAATTATGCTTCCCAAGAGGGGCCAGAGGGAGCGAACTAGAAAACTTAAGATAGTAGCCACATGGTTATTATGGGGTGCAGTGACATTGCAATGTGTGCAATGAGTGTGTAGCAATCAGATAGGGTAACTGACGTATCAAACATGCAACAGGTCTTCATTTGGGGGGTGATCAAAATCCTCTCTACTGTCGTGAAATATAGACTTAATTGATGTCAATCATGATTCTTTTACTTTCTATGTTTAACACCAAGGCGAACAACAAAGAATAATAAAACAGAATAGACTGAATATAACATAAATATGAAAATTTATAAATATAAATTAAGTGATGAGCATAGTGAACCTAAGGATTAGGTATGATTAGAATTCATTAATCTCTGATGAGTGCTGGGATAAAAGGAGTGGGCAGGCACACCCGGTCTATAACAATAGGATCTTTCAAAGAGGTTAAGTGGGCCACTGAAATGGCTCTGCAGGTAAAGGCACTTGCCACTGCGCCTGATGACCTGAGTTCAATACCTGAGACACGCAGAATAAGAATTGATTGCCACTGGTTTTCCTTTAATCTCCACACGTCATAGTTCATACATATCCACAGTCATACAGTTAGTTTTACACACACAAACACAATTTTAAAAGAGAGGTTTAAGGATGCAAGATAGGTCAAACCTGGTGACCTGAGTTAGATCCCTGGAATGTATGATGATGGAAGGCGGCTCCCAAAAGTAGGTCTGTTTCCTGATTTCTGTGCACATGCATGCACACAAACCCAAAATAATAATAAATTAAATTAAGAGATGTAGTCTTAACTTAGTTAATGGGTTAACTTAGCAAAAGTTGTAAGAAAATTTAAAATAAAGTTAAAACTACCCTTATCACCTAAAGATAAATGCTATTGATATAATATTTCTATTTTTTTAATTTTACAGTTATTTATGGGGTGTGTGTGTACATATGTCTGAGAGTCAGGGCTCACACATGGAGGACAACTTGTGGGAGTTGGGTCTCTCCTTTCACCAGGTGAGTACTGGAGTCCTTTACAAGCTGCTGGAGCAATGTGGAGGAGCCAGTGCTGCGGAACCCAATCGGGGAGCTCGTTATCGCCATCGAGGGTGAAAACCTGAAGCATGGCTGTGATGGGACCCATGGAAGCTCCGAGGGCAGACCAGGCAGCAGCAGGTGGCAGGGGTGTGTGTGTGAGGTCTGAAGAGCCTGCGGAATCCCCAGAAAAACTGGAGAAGGGCAAGTCCTATGGAAACATTTTTTAAAAGTGGACTCATGAAACTGGAAGGAAAAATGGTGGAAGAGACCAAATGGTGTGCAAGGGAGAACAGCAAACCACAGACCCAGTGACAAAGGGTATGGAAGTGACATGGGCAGCTGTGGCCTGTGTCACCACTGAAGTCCATGGGGATGTCCAGGGTCTGTGCTGCCCTCTGAAGCCACGGGGATGTCTATGACTCATGTGGCCACCACAGGCCATGTATCTGTAGCCCGTGTGGCTGCTGGAGCCCACGTGGACATCCGTGGCCTGCGCTGCTGCCAAGAGCCATGATGGTGCCGATGGACTGAATTGCAGTCAAGGGCATTGTTGATGCCCATGGCCCACGTTACCACCAAAGGCCATGGAGATATCTGTGGTCTGCACTGTGCTGTAGCCAGAAACCATGTGCAAGTCTATGATCCTTACTGCTGCTGACTATAAAGGGCAAGAGAGCATCTTTTCGTTGGTCTCAATGACTACAGACTCACAGTTGAGAATGAGAGGTGCAGAAGGCTTCTGAGACAACTTCTCTTCCACCTCCTCCCCTATCTGTATTCCCCAAAAAGAAACAGCCTGGAAAGGAAGGCGTTGAAGAGAACTCTCAAAGACTGTGATAAGGCTGCTGAAATGTATGCAGCTCGTTCCAGTCGGTGGCTTTTGGTGGTAGTGGGTCTCATTTTTAAGGGGCCGGCCACTGAGTTTGACCATGCTCCGGTGAGTATAAGAGCAATACAAATTGAACTTGGTATATATTTTTTTCTCCTTTTGTTTTGGGGGAGGTCACAAGGGTGGGGGTGGAGTGGACCTGGGAGGACTGGGAAGTGTGATTGTGAAATTTCCAAATAATTAATAAAAACATTAAGAAAATGGGAGCTCATCATACTTTGTCTTCTCGTGAATACTTATTGTTCTTTGAAAGAAGTCCAAATAGTTATTTGTTTTTAATTGTTTTTTAAATAAAATATTTTGCTTTTATTTATTAAAATTGTCTTCCTGTAAAATACTTTGATCATGTTCTCCCTGCCCCCCAATTCCAGCCAGATCCTCTCCACCTCCCTGTTCATCCAACTTTACATTCTTTCTCTCTCAAAACAAAAATACCAAAACAAAAAACAAAACAAAACAAAAAAAACAAACCAAGTCAAAACAATTCAACAACAACAACAAACCCCAAACCAATAAGATAAAAACACCAAGACAAAAACTACATGTACACACAAAATAAAAACAAAAAACAAGTCATGGGGTCCACTTCACGTTAGACTAACCATTCCTGCACATGGGCCCTGCTCTGCAGTGTGGCTGCTATATCCAGTGACAGTCCACTGCAGAAAACCGATAGATTCCTTCAACTGCAAATAGCTTCTCATTTAGGGGCGGGACTCTGTGGCCTCTTTCTTCTCTCCCGGCTGCAGTTTTATCGGGTTTGAACTTGAGTAGGTCTTGTGCATGCTGCCATGGTCTCTGAATTCATAATGTACCAGTCCTACTGGGTCTGGAAGAGGTTCCCTTGAAGTCATCCGCTACTCTGGCCCTTACACTCTCTCTCTCCAGCTCCCTGACACCTGAGGGGCGGGGGTTGATAGAGGCTTTTAGGGATCACTACTCCAAAATCTCCCACTCTCGCTAATTGCAAACTAACATAGTAGAAGAAATGTGGGAAAACATGGAAACAGAAAGAGCTCATGAGCACTAAAGGCAGCTAACCAAAACAGAATCCCACAGACTACTCTGCAGCTTCTTAGGCTGGCTCGTTTTTCCAGTCTAGCTATTGCCTTATTTCCTCTTCCAGAACTACAATATGACTATTAGTAGCTCTTTTAGTCCACATACTCTAATTCCTTTCTGTTAGATATTTAATTATTTCTAATTATATATTTCTAATTATATATTTGGCTGCAATGTAATTTTTTTTTACCTAAATCCTTGACAAAATACATAATTACTTCCTAAACACAACTGTTAGGTTAAAGGGTATACTGAATATTTTAAAGACCTTACAACAGAGTGTCAAATGCTTTTCTACAAAATTTTGTTTCTTGCTATTTTGTAGTGATGGGGATAAATCTAGGGTTACGTCCTCAGCAGCTCCCACAATGCATGACTGTGCCTATCTTGATATAGTCTCACAAATAAGGAAAATTAAAAAAACACTAAAAACCAATTGCCAATGGACAAATCAATACTACTGTCTTTCTGTGCATGCTTCGGTCATTGGTTTTAATGGAGCTGATTTTTCTGCTTTTAAGTCACATCTTTCTAATTACTGAAGGTGCTGGCACACTTTATAAATTATATATATTTGAGTGGAAGAGATGGCTCAGCTCACAAGACTAGACTCACATCCAAAAACATACATTATATATTTTTACCATTGCTAATTTTTCTTTTATATTTGATAAGCCTCCTATGTGTTTCTTTTATTGGTTTATAAACATGCTTTTTAATTAAGTCTATTGATGTGTAATTGTAAATATTGATCTCCAGCACCCATGTAAAAGTGGTCAGTGGTGTGCCCCTGAAACCCCAGAGTTAGGTGGGCAGTGACGGCAGAGCCTGGGGGCTTGTTAGCAAATCTAGCCAAACGGCAGCCATGGGTTCACTGAGAAAATTTGTCTTAAAAAAATAAAAGGGAGGGCTGGTGAGATGGCTCAGTGGGTAAGAGCACCCGACTGCTCTTCCGAAGGTCCAGAGTTCAAATCCCAGCAACCACATGGTGGCTCACAACCATCCGTAACGAGATCTGACTCCCTCTTCTGGAGTGTCTGAAGACAGCTACAGTGTACTTACATATAATAAGTAAATAAATAAATAAATAAATAAATAAATAAAAATAAAAGGGAGAATAGTAGAGATAGGTGCCAACTGTGACCTCTGGCATGTACACTCAGGCATGCTCGTCAACACACCAAGGATGAAAGAAAACAAATCCAAACATTAATTAGAATTATATTAAATCTGTAAATAAATAAACTGAGGGAATACTAATGTTACATCCCAACTTTAGTGGTAGTTCCACAAATTCATAAAAGTATATGGCAGAAGAGAAAATGTCAAAATTGCAGGATACTCATCCAACAGATAAAATGCCTTAGGGCGCTCCTGTTCTCACATGTAAAGAGCTGCTTGTTCTTTAGCCCGATTCTATATTGAAATGATACCCAGGTGTTCTTCAAAGTTCTTGGAATTTAAGTTTTATTTTTTTTTCCTCTAAACAATCAAAATTATTCTCCTTCCATAAGTATTTTTAAAACTAAATTAAATTAAAATTTTTTTCATTTCTCAGTGTCACTGTACATAATGAATATATATTATACATTTGTCTAATGTCAAATGGTTCTTAGATTTGTAAAAAAAAAAAAAAAAATCCCATGCCCCAAACTGTTCATTGATCAACTGGCAGAAAAACTGGAACTTCAAACTTTGCCAGAGAACACTACATAGAGCTATAGTTAACTCAGTGCAAAACCAGGACACTATTGTTCGTGACTGGAAAACTGTAGGATTTTTCATTTTCAAAAGGTATTCATAGCCTGGCTGAGCACAGGAGGCAGAAGCAGATGGATCTCTAAGTGGCCAGTTTACTCTGGTCTATATAGTGAGACCTTGTCTGAAATATAAAAACATATGAACATAAAACATTCATGGACAAGAAGCAGAAAGGAGCTGTAGTGCTGGCATGTTTGTCTGGTGCCCTGAGCCGTGTGATATCACATCTTCCATCTACACCTAAGCCTTCTATCCACGAGTCAAGAAGGATGCCAAAGACTGCAAGATTGTGGTTTTGCTGACCACAGGGGTGCTCTGTGCTAAGCACATCGGTACCATTCTGGCCTTTTTAGAGCTTACAGACTTGGGTCCTGCCAGCAGCTCCCTCTCCCCAGTTAATCAGCACAATAACATTGAGTTTCACAGCGTGCCAGTTTAAGGCAAGCTCACAGTATTCACAGAATCTGAATTAGGAGTCAGATTCGCAGATGAAAATAACCGAGACATCAGTTAACATGTGCCAAAGGATTGGACTCCACAGTGCAACCCTCTTCAACGTACTGGCTCCTGTCTCTCTGCTTCTACCATTTGCCATCTTTCCCATAGACACAGGGCTGATGCCACTGAGCCCCTGGCAACAGCCTTCGAAAGTGGCTGCTCTAAATTTATCTAGTTGACCTATATGGAAGTATTCATCTCTTTTGGCCAGGTGTTGAGAGTCACAGAGAGGAGCCTTTTCTTTATTATGTAACCCACATTACCCTCCATGGAGTCATTAGCTGGTCATGCCTGGATGTGACAGAAGAGAATGGGTATGACTAATTTCTATCTAGAAATTCTTTTTTTTTTTTTTTTTTTTTTTTTGGTTTTTCGAGACAGGGTTTTTCTGTATAGCTGTCCTGGAACTCACTTTGTAGACCAGGCTGGCCTCGAACTCAGAAATCCACCTGCCTCTGCCTCTCAAGTGCTGGGATTAAAGGCATGTGCCACCACGCCCGGTTTCTTAGTGTGCCACCACGCCCGGCTTAGAAATTCTTTGCTAATGCAGTTTCTTTCTTTCATTTCTTTTCTTTCTTTTTTTTTAATTTTGAAATAATTTAATACTTTAACCTCAAGATACAACTATATTCTAAGACCATTATTTTAAAGGAACGGATCCTTACAAGACCAAAATAACCCATTATAGCACGAGGTTAGTTTAGCCTTTCTTCTTCTTTCAACAAACGTACACCTCAGTGTTTCAGTAGCAAGGCCGATGCCATGGATATGAGAGCTGTGATTTACAGGGGTCAACCACATCTAGAACCGGGGAGGCCAATCAGACGGTGGGTTGGGTGCCATTCTACCTAAGTCATCAGGTGACATCACAGCATGCTGGGTGCAGCCATGAAACTGTCCATTAGGTTTCCTTTTTTTTTTTTTTTTTTTTTTTTTTTTTTTTTTTTTTGGTTTTTCGAGACAGGGTTTCTCTGTATAGCCCTGGCTGTCCTGGAACTCACTCTGTAGACCAGGCTGGCCTCGAACTCAGAAATCCACCTGCCTCTGCTTCCCCGAGTGCTGGGATTAAAGGCGTGCACCACCACGCCCGGCTTACGCCACCATGCCCGGCTTAGGTTTCCTTTTCCCTGATGATCAGAGAGGTCCCATGTTGTCTCCAGTCTCTTCGTTGTGCTTTGCGTGAGCCCCATCGCAGAAGGGGAACTCTTTAGACCTCCAGCATCGGCAGTACACGGCCTTATCCCCCAGATCCTCCATGTGGAAGGCAGGCACCACCTTTGGGTTGTCTTTCCGGATCTGAAGATTCACCAGAGCTTTGGTGCGATTCTCTTTAGCGTAGAACTTCTTGTAAGCCAGGTAACCGAGAGTGGCTGTGCCAGCAGCAAAGGTATCGGCCGCGATCCACTCAACTCCCGCAGCAGAGTTGGAGCTGAGGCCCATGGCGTGGGCAGCAGGAGGACTGTGGCAGGACCGTGCGAGTGAGGGCTGGGGAGCGGGGAGACTTAGGCAAGACCGCTAATGAAGTTTCATCGTTAGTAGTGTCATGTTTAAACTGACTGAGTTTAAAAACAGTACCAAAGTTATCTTCGCAGTTACAAGGAAACTCTCACCAGTGAGCTTTTATGAGCTGTTTCTCTAGATCGTGTTAACTCATCTTTGTTTAGTGTGTAACTATTGGGGCCCATTAGGCTGTTTTACTTCTTTAGTTTGTTTTGGTTTTGTTTGTTTGTTTTTTAAAGCAGTTGCAACTATTTATAGGGACTGCTGTCTCATGCTTTTTCTTTTTTCTAAGTTTCCAAAGAACAAAAAGAAAAATGAATTCTTAAAATACACTCAAGCTCACTTTACCATTCCATAACCACGTACGTCCACCAGACTTTTTCTTAACTCTAAGATGTATTAAGCTATTTCACCATCTTTGAAATCACAGCATCAGCAATTATTTCCACCTGAGTTCAAGGTGGTTGCAATGGCAACCACTGTAAGAGGAAGGATGCTGCAGTTATGAGAAAATGATGTACGAATCCCCCTGACGTCATTCTTGGCCATATGCGGAAAAAACAAAAAAAAAATCAACAGAGAAGAACCCTCCTCAACCACTGCACAGCAGGACACAGAACTTCATTCATTCAGATGCTAAAGTGAACGAGAGATTCAGTCATTTATTTTTGCAGCGCTGGGGACTGAACCTAGGGCCTAACACAGTGTTCCACCATGGAACTGCACCCCTATATCTCATATGAAAAATTTAAAAACTTGATTTTTCTCTCAGGCTCTTAAAATGTCATTCTGTGGCTTCTAGCTCCTTTGTTTCTGTTTAGAAGAAGCCAGGTGGCCTCTGACTGGATGAGTTCTGCTCACACTGAGAGGACAATCCACTTTATTCAGCTTACCTATTCAAAGTTAATTTTACCCAGAAACACTTTTACAAATACACCCAGGGTATACAGTTAAACATCTGGGCAACTTATGACCCGGGTCAAGATGACACATGAAACAGCTGCCACAGTTAAGAAACTTGGTCTGGTTTTCAAATAATTTTCCCCACCTAAGGCCCAAATCCAGCTTTTGAGGTTTCGTTAAGACTTACTTCTCTTATATTATGTGTATGAACACGTTGCTTGCATGTATTTAAGTGTATATGTGTGTCTGGTACCACAGGAGAGCAGAAGAGGACATCAGAATACTTGGAGTTATGGATAACTATGAGCTGCTATATGAACACTGGGGGTTGAACCTGGGTCCTCTGGAAGAGCAGTAAGTGCTCTTAACCACTGAGCCATCTCTCCAGCCTCCCAGCTTTTGAGGTTTTAAACTCACAGTCAGTGTAAATATGGTCTCTGGAGCTCCAAATATATGTCCACCTTCCTCCATGTCATTATAGGTGGGAATAATTGGTAATGCTATAACTTAAAAGATACGAATCCACAACCGAGCTGATTCTGGGTGCTGAAGGGAATTCTACTTCCTGTGGAATTTGACACAGAAAATGCCTAAAATCTATTCATGGACTTAACTTCCCTTCTTTCCCAAAGACAAATTGAGCTCAAGTGTTTGGAAACAAAGTGGTCCAAAAGCATCACTCGAAAGTGTATTCAAGGTCTGTTTTTGAACATTGTATAGTAGCATTTCAAACCATGCCAACCCCCTATAACCTCTAGGGCACCGGTTCTCAAGCTGTGGGTCACAACCCCTATGGGAGGTTGAATGACCCTTTCACTTAAGACCATCAACAAACACAAATATTACACTACAAGTCATAACAGTAGCAAAATTATAGTTACGAAGTAGCAATGAAAATAATTTTGTGGCTGGGGGTTCATCATATCATGAGAGGCTACATTAAACGGTTACAGTGTTAGGAAGTGTGCTGGCTGGTTTTGTGTGCCAACTTGACAGGAGCTGGAATTATTACAGAGAAACAAGCCTCCCTTGAGGAAATGCTTCCATGAGATCCAGCTGTAAGGCTCACTTAGTGATCAAGGGTGGGAGGGCCCAGCCCATTGTGGGTGGTGCCATCCCTGGGCTGGTAGTCTTGGGTTCTATAAGCAAGCAAGCTGAGTAAGCCAGTAACTAACATCCCTCCATGGCCTCTGCATCAGTCTTGCTTCCTGACCTGCTTGAGTTCCAGTCCTGACTTCCTTTGGTGATGAACAGCAGTGTGGGAAGTATAAGCTGAATAAACCCTTTCCTCCCCAGCTTGCTTCTTGGTCATGATGTTTGTGCAGGACTAGAAACCCTGACTAAGACAGGAAGGTTGAGAGCTACTGCTCCAGGGGAATTCTGCATTATTATTGATTTATTGATAGCAACTGTATTTTAGCTGCAAGTTGTTTCAAACTATAGATCACAGCAACAAGTGAGCTCCATGTCTCTGGGCATCACTCTTCATGTGAGCCATACTACATTTTTAGTAAGTTAGTCTTATGTCCACATACCCTCCTTTGCTCCTCTTCGGCATCAGCAAAGAGTTTACGAATGTTAGCCTCTGATTCTCCCACATACTTGTTAAGGATTTCTGGCCCATTGACCACCTTGGGCTCTCTCGCATTCAGCATCTTGCCAATCTGTCGAGCCAAGAGAGTTTTACCACAACCAGGGGGTCCGTATAACAGGATGCCTTTAACATGTTTGCAACCTAAAAAGGAAGAAGAGACAGTCTTACACACTAGCTCACTGCAACCGTGGAGGACATCTGAAGGAAGGCCTGCCTTCTTCACATGCCCCTTAGCACAGACCCCCATGTCACTTACACACAGTAATGTCCAAGTGCTGTCAGTAGGCAAAGATGAAACAGTTAAGCCTCTTATGTTGTTTTAAACAGAAAACCCAGAAACCAGGCCTCTATGCTGCTATATTTGAAGGGAGAGGGAAGCTGCAAGTTAGTGATTTTTGAGATACTCTTTATCACTTAGAATAAGCACTTTTACCCTGGAAGTGTCTCTTTGACCTAATATCTAACCAGGAATTATTACCTGCTTTCTTGTGGCTTGAGATCAGGAGGAAAGTCTGCCTTGGAGAAACTCTAGTGGAAAATGCATCTATTACAGTACAGCAGGCTCTGAGCACTACATCTTAGTTACAAGGTAACATGTCAACGGATGGAAACAAACTCAGCAGGAATGCCTGGGCTGGCACAGGAGAGGTCCATGGTCTAGATTGATGGCAACAATTTTACAAGTAAGGATAGATGTCTTCAGTGACAAATGTCACATGACAAGTGGGTGTATGACTTTTTAGGGCCACCCAGACGGAAATGAAGTTTCAAAAATAGTTTTCAATTACTTGCCACTAACAAGCCAAATTAGCAAGACTGATGATCTGGGCTCCCCAGAGTGTCTCTGGGCTACTCTATAGGACTGTTTGTTCCATTTCTTAAGATGAAGATGACCTGTGACTTTTCTTCACTCTTCTGGGGACACTGACCTTCGCCATGTCACTGCTATAGTCCATGGTTTCTGTTGAGTGTGGTCTTCTTTACGCTACACTGACGCAGCACTCTATGCAGTGACTAAGTACTAGACTTCAGTGTTACTCTCGTAGCTGCAGGTGAAGAAACTGGAAGTGCAACACACAGGGTGCTCTTGAGAAAACGACTTGTCCTTATCTGAAATTAGAGTCTTAAAGATTCTCTCTGTAGGGGGGAAGTACAGTGGTACCACTGACGACAAGTGAAGAAATCACACGACACGACTACCCCTGCCAGAAGCAAGACTCTGAGGAAGAGGAAGAGGAAGAGCTTCTGGGTTGCCAGTGACATCCAAAGGTAGCATCGTTATGTCGAGAAAAGACGCGTTAAAAATTCTGGAAAACAATGAGATCTGCACTCCTGGTTAAGCTTGTAGGCAGAAAGAGAACTTCAGTGAAACTCATAAAGGCATCCTTTTTCATCACAGAGTAAAGCTCTGCCCAGGAACCATAGGCAGTATAATGTCTTTGACCTTTGGCCCAGCCCTCGAGCAGAAGGCTTATACTGCATTATGGGTAAGGCTGGCTCTTCTCCTGGAGGTTAGTTCCACCAATCACAGCCCATATCCAAGTCTTCAGGACAACCAGGCTTTGGAACCTTACTCTTAATCTTCCTCTCCAAGCCAGCAGTTACCATTTGACCATATGCAGCCGACTGAAGTGCAAGAAGCCGAGTGAGGGGCTCAGTGGTTAACAGCACTGGCTTCTCCTCTAGAGGATCTGGGTTCAGATGCCTGTGCCCTCATGGCAGCTCACAACGGTCTGTAACTCCAGTTCCAGGGGATTCAATGCCCTCTTCAGGCATGCACATGGTACCCCCACCTACATACATGTAGGCAAAACCCTCATAAGCATAAAAATAAAGATAAATAAACATGAAGCGCAGGAGGAGGAAGAGGAGGAGGAGCAAGAGCAGAGCAGCAAGGTTTGCAGAGGACCCAGAGTCAAGGCCTATCCTCATCTCAGCTAGACTCTCTCCAAGTTTATCAATCTCCTCTTAAGGAGACCCCTCCCCGGCTAGGTCCCACTTTCTTGGAAAGGCTCTTCAAGTCTTCTGTTATCCCTGGCCTGTGAGCCCTGAGCACAATATGGCCATAGAGCAGAGCTGGAGCAAATTACAGCAGTGTGCTGACTGACGGCGCCTCCTCCCCCACACTATCCAATTTCAGCTCGCTCGCAAAGGAGCGAGCGTGGGGCTTTGCTTTACTCTCATGCTCTCACACGCCTCTCTTTCTCGCCTTTGTTATCTCTTTTCTAATTCTCCTTATGAATTATTGAAATACTCAGTTCTTCTCAAGAGCTACCTCATGCCTCTAACTCTCGCAGGTGACCTAGATTCCCACTCCACAGATTTAAAGAAGAGATTATCTATCGGCTGTGACCTCCCGGCAGCTCTCTGCTTCACCAGCCACAGTGGCTGGCTGGCTCCTCCATCCCTAACCTCACCCATGGCTCTCAAGAGGAGCAGGCTCCCCTTCTCATCTCAGAGGTTTATATTTCAGTCATTTGTTTACCTACCTTCTCTCTGAGGTGACGTGCTGTTTAAGGGGAAATACTGTTTTATTGATCTTGAATCACAACTGCCCCAGCAGAATGTTTAGCCCAAACATAGCATAGCATGCACTCAAAAAAGAAGTGGGGGGTGGGGGTGGGGCAAACAGGTAAATTCTAGATTTCTTTTCTCCACAAATCAGAGTCTGAGGGAGGAGAATCTATTTTTCAAAATTACTTGAACCCTTTAATTTATGGGTCTCACTACTGAACTAATTTAAATCTGTAAAAGATTGTGTGTGTGTGCCAGACTATTTGCAGTGTCTAAGCCTTTCCTGATTATCAAAACAAACTGCTCATGAATAGTAGAATCTGAACTTTGCAATTCTGCTTTTGTAAGTGAAAGATGCTTAGTTTAATGTGGTTTGAATTAAACTAACTCACATCTTATAAATAGTTCACAAAATATTGCCATGAAAATTAAGAGAAAAAGCTGACGTGTGCACTTATGAGACGCATCATATATTATCTTTGAAATGACAATACAGTCGGAGAAACAGCGACAGGGTGTCTTAGCGGCTTCAAGCCGGTATCGGGGCGAGAATCCTTTCTAGCATATCAAAGAAATACACACTGACAAGAAGACTCCACAATCCAGCTCCATAAAGACTCGGTTATATGACTAAGCAGTGGAAGTGAGAGCTTGCTATTACTATTATTATAGTCTTTCCTGACTTAGTAAATCAGCACCGGCCTCTAATTTTCAGTGAATCATAACAACTGATTCCACTCAGCCCAAACCTGTACTAAGCTCCTGCTGGGATGAAGCACAGCGGGAGGTGTTAAGGACACGAGACGTGCAAAGAGCAGTCCCTACCTGCATGGAAAGCCGGAAGGACTCTACCCTAACGGATCAGTGAAATGCAGGAAACATCTTTGGCATCTACCCAAGAAAGACTGATTTTGCTGAGGTGATATTGGAAAAATGAGGAGTGGACCCAGGAACAAAGAGATCTTGAGTCTGGCCTAGAGGGATGCACAGGGGCTGTGCTTGGGCAGTGGGAAGGATGTGATACCATGGAGAGAGACTAAGGGGGCCAGAGGCAGAGAGGGATAGAGCACTATGAGGGGAGAGTCTCGGGGTGGGGAAGATGTGAGGAGCACAGACACTTGGTGCCTGCGCAGAGGTAACCAGCCACGTGGCAGAGTGTGGATTTGTATAAGTGGGTTATTAGCTATGCAGGATATGAACCTAACTCTATGACCTAGGTATCTGTAAGTATATTTTGAGTTTGAGTCGTTATTCCAGGAGCTTGCGGCCAGGAGGAAAATAGCTCATTACAGGCAGGATATAGGAGACAACTTGTCAGGATGGATCTCCTTTTGAGACTAGTCAAGGAATTGGGGAAGAAGTCTGAGGCCATATTTCCTGGAGTCTGTTAACTGAGGCAATCAGGAGTGTGCCAAGCCATCAAAACTAAGGGATTAGAAAGGGGTTCTGGGCAACATAGAAAGGTTTTGGGAAAAAGGAAAACAAAAGAAATGGGAAGAATGTGAGGAAGGGAGAAGTGAGCCTAAGCAGACTGGTACCACCGTAAGCTGGCTTGGCGTGAGACTCAGGTCATCCTGCACTAGCCTCTCCGTTGTATACAGCTGCATAACTAACAAGGATGTTAGGCAAGGTGGCCATTCTTAGTTCCTTAAACACAAATTTCACCTAAACTGACATAAGAACCTCAAGCTTTCATGTCCTGGGCATGTCTCCTCCCCCCCCCCCACTCCCCCACAATCTGCATCTTAAAGATTACCATCGTGGAGTAAATAAAAGTGCCACATTCATTTATAACCCTATTACCTAACTTCCCAACCAAAAGTGTGAGATAAACTAGGTGTGGTGCCAAACTCTTTTAATCCCAGCACTTGGGAAGCAGAGGCAGGGGGAAGAGCTCTGTGAGTTCAAAGCCATCCTCAGCTTCAGAGAGAGAGAGAGAGAGACTCTGTCTCAAAATACCAGCAAAACATCATGAGATAAGAAAATCTATGCTTCCAGCTCCAGCAAGCAGCAGAACTCGGCAGCTTCAGCCATGTGGCTCTGTCTCTAGAGTCAGAGGGCTAAGATCATAACCATGTGATAATCAAAAGGGAACCTGGGGTTAATGACTGAAGTGATATGTAATTCCTAAGGACTGGATTTTGGTCTACAAGAGAGAGTAGTGATCGAGAGCAGAGAGCTATCTTGAGTAGAAAGGTATCTTGCACAGGACACAAAGCTGTCAAAGAGAAGAAAGAAAGAAGAAAGAAAACAAAAAGCAAATCCATGCTTAACAGCTTTTTTCCTCTCCATCAACTTTGAGGCTTTAACTTTTGTCTCCAAGTGATTCCCATCTTGTCTCCTTATTCTCTAACGTAGGTAAGTAGGCACCTACATTTATAGCTTAGTTATGTTTATTGTATGCGCGGTATACATCTGGGGAAGATCCAGTCCAGGGCCTGTACTCTACTACCCAGCTCCATCTCTAGGCCTGGTTACATTGACTATAGGAGTAAATGGAGCTCGGGTACTGTGTCAGGTCCCTCGCTCAGCAGATAGCATGTACCACAGAAGATGGGGAAAACCTCCTCTGAGAGCTTCTGTGTTGCCAGCAAAATAAAGATGCTAGGTTACTGCCTGCTGGTGGAGACAGAAGGCTGGAGGAAGCTGTGTTAGGAGCTTGAGAGAACAGAAAAGAGCTAGTCATCTTAGAAACCAGGAGAGGACACTGCCTGAGCCAGGGATGCTTAGGAACAAGGCGCCCAGGGTCCACCTGAGGCACAGAGCCTAGATTCAAAGTGGGACCCAACACCACAAGTGTGGGTCTTTTCTAAAGTCAAACTTAGCAGCCAGATGCTGGCCTAGGCTCGCAGGCTGAGGAACATCTGAGATTTTGACTAAGGAGCAAGGCAGTTGGAGAGAGAGAGAGTGATTCTGTTAAATCATGCCACATAAGCACATAAGCTTCGTAAAGAGGGAGAGGGCAGCTAATGCCGGGGACAAACTGAGGCTCCACTGGAATCTAACTTACTAGAGTTGGGGCGGGGTATGTGTGTGCGCGCGTGTGTGCGTATGTGTGCTACAAGAAAAAAGAAGACAAGGGCTGGTGAGATGGCTCAGTGTGTAAGAGTACCCGACTGCTCTTCCAAAGGTCCAGTGTTCAAGTCCCAGCAACCACATGGTGGCTCACAACCATCCGTAACAAGATCTGACGCTCTCTTCTGGTGTGTCTGAAGACAGCTACAGTGTACTTACATATAATAAATAAATAAATCTTTAAGAAAAAAGAAAAAAGAAAAGAGAAGACAAAGTTAAAAAGAAGATGGCAGGAAGCTCAAATCTGAGGTCCTCTAAAGTGGTTGCTGGTAATGCAGTCTTGGTTATAATGAACAAGCGTGTGTTTGAGATAGACCAAGAGAGAAGCTCAGTGAATTAAAACCACGTAACAAGGATGGCGACATTGCCAACAACACCCACATAACTAAACCACAGTGGAGACCACACTTAGGGGCAAGTGATGCACTCAGCGTTTGCAGGGCTCTCCTGCTTGCTCCTCTCCAGCATGGCCACCTTCACACTCATTTTGTTATCCAAACGGTAGACTATGTACTGACCTTCACTGACACACATGCGTGAGCTATTATGAAGATACAAATTATACAAGATAGCAAATAAACAGCCTGTCTTAGGGGTTTTATGGTGGTAAAGGGACACCTCGAAGTGACACACTTACTCCAACAAGGCTGCTGGGGGCCATTTTCATTCAAACCACCACACAGTGAATGACCACATGCTGCTTTAGTGAGGGTTTCAGTGATGAGACACTGAGGGACTGTCTAAAAAGAACCTAGGTGAAAACTGAGTGGCACCCATTCCAGATCCCTTAAAAGAAAGCATTTCTAGACAGTCCCTCGAATCTGAGCACAAAGCTGTATCTTAATTATAGTTCTCAAGAGATGTTTGTCAAGAAGACTGAGGGCATGGTTTGTTTAGGGGAAAGAAAGGCCTGCCGCTGACTGAACTAAACAGGAAATAAATCAAGAATTCTAGAGAACATTAAAAATTATTATACACTGATTTTTCTACTCAGTTCTTAGACTTGGACTTCACAGTCTACAACACCAAACCAAACATGTTTTAAATGAGGTGAGGACCAGGTGTGGTGGTGCACACCTGTGACGCCAGGCACTCAGAGGGCAGAGGCAGGGGGATGGCGAGTATCAGAGCAAGTTGGTGGAACAGACAGTTCAGGGAGTAACGCTGTTCACCTGCAAGGCTGATGACTTGAGCTGGACCCACACTGTAGGCGAGAACCAACTCCTGCAAGTTACCCTCTGACCTCCACATGTGTGCTATGGCACGTGCACATGCACACACATGCACACGCATGCACACAGAATGAATGTAGTAGTAGTTAGTAGCAGTAAGAATGATAATGATAATAATAATAATAAATATTAATGGAGTTCTAGGCTGTCCTGGGCCATGTAGTGAGACTAAGACTCAAAACAATAATCACACCCACAAAAGAAAACAAAATGACTTCCCATAAACAAGAGCCCCCTCGCCCAAAACTGGGGAGAGATGCTCTAATTGCGTTGTTTAAGGTTTTTGCTTGTTTGTTTTAAATTTTGTCAATTCAAGATTTCTTTTTTTAAAAAAAGACATGTGTGCCTTCTATCCCAGGACCCTTAGGAGTTCAAAGCCAGCTTGGTCTATATTGTAAGTT
This sequence comes from Mus musculus, assembly GCF_000001635.26. Classification (NCBI taxonomy): domain Eukaryota; kingdom Metazoa; phylum Chordata; class Mammalia; order Rodentia; family Muridae; genus Mus; species Mus musculus. Next base: position 103,890,023 of record NC_000077.6, read on the forward strand.
CTAGGACAGCCATGATGGCACAGTAAGACCTTGTCTCAAAAGTAAATAAGTATAAAATATGACCATTGCTTCATAAAAGAAAACACATTTAATAACAAAAGGGATGATAGAAGTGATCTTAGAATAATGGACATTCTTTTAAATATACTGTTTCAAAGTAGGGGTTCTAAAAACGTGGAGGTTCTAGGGAGGAAAGAGAAGGGAAAAGTCATGTAATTACATTATAATCTCAAAAATAAAACAAAAATTGAAAAAAAAAAAGAGAAAGAAAGTGCTAAGGAGGACAGCTGGCACTGGCACTGGCCTTTGGCCTCCACACACATGTGCACCGCAGTCTATGCCCACATCCACAAGTGTGCACACAGCAGCAATGCTGGGATCTGTTGTCTACAGTAAGATCCTGGCCTTCCTCTCAGCAGGTGGGAATCACAGCAGTAAGCTGAAGGTCACTGTGATGATCAAGCCTGACACAGAAAGCCCCGCGGTACCCAGTGTCGACGCCTGAGTATCTGCTGCTGAGCGACGTTAGCTCATTTTTATCATCTGGCTATGGATGAATTGTGAAGCAGAACCAGACCTTCAGCTGCCACTTAAGAATTAGATCGCATCACACGCAACCGTAAAGCTCAAAATAAATGGCTACTTTGCTTCAGTTGGTTACTTCTGAGAGTGACGAGGTGTCCATCTTGGGCCTTAAAACCTTCTCTAGTGCTTCTGCTGCCTTGGAGTGCTGAGAATTCTAGTGTCTATTGCACTGGTGAAGCTCAAGCTCCCAGTGAACACAGCAGCGCCTCCGCCACATCTCAGCTAGCGCTTTAGTGAGGCCAGGATGTCCCACAGTGCCAGCTGCTCTTCCAGATGGGCTGTCAGAATCGATTCTTTCGCTTCTCTGTGCCTCTAGCAGAGACCAGTCTGCTAATTCTCAAGTTTTCTAAGCCCACGTAGTAGAGTCAACAAGGAGCTCCCTCTGGAGAAGCCAAGCCAGCACCATGATCAACACCACTTGTGCACACGCCTCTTTGCCCTCTTAAAGTCTCTACCGGCATTAGAAAGCTGACACTGGCTCTTCAGGGAACATTCTTTGTTCAGCGCACACTTACGTGACAGTACCTCATTCTGCCGGGAGCGCAAGAGCCATATCTCAGTATTTGCCCCAAAGTGGATAACTGCACTCTAGACTAGCATAGTGTGTCTTCCCCTTTAGTTTGAGGGGAACCAGCAATGCGTTATTCTCCCACCCACCCAACTATGAGTCTCTTAGCTGAATCAACAATCCTTCCACAACATACAAACCCAGGATACCCAGAGACACAGACATGCACATAGCTGTAAGCTTTCTGATGGCGTATACATCCAGAGATGTTAAGGTGGACATTACAGACAGACCGCACAGAGACTTCAGGTCTAAAGGTCTACACAGAACGGGGCTTTACCACAGTGACAGGCATCACCAGCCCCACTGGTGAAAGCAGTGCACACAATTATTTATAGGGTGTCTAATAAGTTTGCTATCATTTTCTTAAAATAGCATTATAAAAGTTACATAGCCTTAGTTCTGCAAGCTAAGGGATAAACAGTAACACTTGCTGTTTATAATCTTCGAAAATACCGTCCAACATGAGACACCTTGTGTTTGCCAAGCTTTTCTTTCTTAATGTGAGTTAAACAACTGTTTGTTTGTTTTTTCCTAGATGCCACCAGAGGCCAACTGCATCGAGAAAAACCGTCAGCAAAATTGCATGTATTCAAAGGGGGAAACTCATTGTCAAGATGTCAATAAATTAGAACCGATCTCTATCAAATTAGCATTGGGCTAGGAGTGCCTAATTCACTTCGGGGGTGGGGGTGGGGGGGATAGGAATGATTAGTGATCCTTAGAAGGGGAACCCCAGCGGCTTCCAGCTCAGACACAGACAACGCTGCCTGCCAAGGATGAGTCTCTCGAGGCCAGCGCAAGTCGGGACATCGTCACAGGTCTCACATGCTTCTCTAAGCAGTTGTGCAAACCAGGTCTGAATGCCTATGAATGCCTAACACTACAAAGTGCATGGACTTGTACACGCAATAGCTGGTACGGTCCTAGCAATTGCTAGCACTTGATCTCTCTAGGTTTTCATAACTTCAGCCTGCATTTCTGAAAAGTATTAACTGAAACTAACAAGTACTAGGTCTGCTTAAATTCCTCTTTTCAGAGTACAGAATGCTTATGTAGCAAACAGGCTTTTTTTTTTTTTTTTAAGATTTACTTATTTATACTATGTATTTTGAGACAGGGTCTATCTACGTAGTCCTGGCTGTTCCTGGAACGCCTCACAGAGACCAGGATGGCCTCAAACTCACAGAGCTCCACTTCCCCAGTGCCACCACACCAAGTGAGATTCAATTGTGTGTGTGTTGTTCCTGTATATGTGAGAGCAGGGCTGGCGGAGGGGAGGAGAGGGTTCTAGATCCAGGGAGCAGGAGTTACGTGCCTTTGTGAGCTGTAGGGTAAGAGTGCTGGGGACCGAACCCAGGCCCACGCCTTAGACTGACCACTGAGCGCCTCTCTAGCACCACTCTGCTTTTTTTCTAGCCACGCAGGAAGGGCTTGGAGCATGGCTTTCATCAACTTCTGTTTCAAAGAGTGTTCACTGATGAGCGTGGAAGGTGGGTCACCCGCCGGATCCCATCTGTGTACTTTCTAAACCCTTAAGGAGACGTTCAAGTTGAAGATCACTCGGGTACAAACCCCAGTCTCTTGACATCCTTTCGTTTAGGCGAGGAATGAAATGCACTGAGCTCCACGGTGAGTGCCTGAAAACGACCCATGCCCTGAGCACGGAGCAGCTGTGCTAGCTGTCTACCACCTGACTGGTCTATATCCAAATTAGTCAACTGAAATGCATATAGATCTTCTCATCAGATAGTCCAGAACGAGAGATGGGATGTGTGGAGCAACGCTCCCAGCTAATCTTTGCTGACGCCCCCACCCTTCTCCACTCCCTCCTAGGGTGTTGCCTGGTATTTCACGAATTCTTGATGACAAAGATCACGCGGCTTCTGTAGCAGGTCCTGCCTTGCTGTCACCTGGCATCCTGTGCTTTCAGGTTTCAGCAGTCTCGGGTTGGCCCTTCTGCTTCAGCTGAAATACACTGCTCTGCAGACGATGTATGGCTTCTTCCCTTCGCAGGGAGCCTCTAGTCTAGTTTATGTTCTTCTGCTCCTCAGAAATCACAGACGAGCCGGGCGTGGTGGTGCACGTCTGTAACCCTAGCACTCAGGGGACTGAAGACTGCAGTGAGTTCAAGGCCAACCTGGGCTTAACAAGTGTATTTAAGGCCAGCCTAGGCTACCCCCCCCACAAAAAAATAAATAAAAAATAAATCACTCCCTTAATTAAGACTATCTCTTCAATAATTACAGTAGCAACTCTCAAAACAATGTATCAAGGTCCTGCAGGGTTTATTTAAATGCCTATTTCCGGGCATCACTCCAAGAAACGGAAACTCATGACGTCTGGAGGGGACCTGGGGTAGGAGAATATTTAACATGTGCCCCTACATGTCTCTAAAAGCGAGCCAGAGGACAAATGATAGTGGACTCAGTTACCTAAGCATCCTTGAGTTTTTATTTCACTGAGTGTGTACGTCTGTGACCCCCCACTGAATCACAAACTGGTAAGAATACATTTCTTGTCCTTGGACAGTTGTAGGTGATTGAGCAAGTCTAAGGAGACCAAATTATCAGGTGTAAGTTCAATAGGAGTGAAGGCAGACTGAGGCTTTCTAAAAGTTAATACAGTCTTAGCTTGCACTGGAAGACTGGACGGTGCTTGTGGCTAACAGACCCACAGTCGCAGTACTCCACTGAACCCTGGGGTACCCAGTTTAAAGTAACTATAAACAGATATTTTTTTTTTAAAGTTCAGATATGCAGGGTAAAGGGCTAAAACAAGACTCCAGAAGGCTGCGGAACCAACCCAGCTGGAAAATGAGCCTTGGAGAAACAATGGCTCTGAGGAGAGCTGAGGTCAGTGGAACTGCTTTCTTCACACACATCAAGAAGTTTCATGAGGAAAAAAGAGGTGTGTTCTCCTCTGTGATATCAAGAAAACCAGAGCTGATCACAGACGTGCCTCACCCTAACCTAGGAGCTGTCACCTGGAGAGGCAGAAGTCACTCAGGAAAAATGGAGACAACTCGAACCCAAGGCAGGTGTGTAGTCTAGCTGAGCTTGGGGACCCGGAGCAGTGTGGGGATCACTCAAAGCTGACAGTCTGATGGGACCAGCTAGTGCCATAGGGATCTAAGGTATTCCAGGATCGCGTCTGAGTGATCAAAGACTCAACACAAGTAACTTCATGGAAGAAGAGTTGTTTTGGGTCACAGTGGGTGTTTGCTTTTGTCACTCTCTACCTTGTTTTGGTAAAGATTTATTTAATTTATGTGTATGAATGTGTTTGTCTACATGTATGTATGAGCACTCCCTGTGTGCCTGGGACCTGAAGAGTCCAGAAGAGGGTATCAGACTCTCCTGGATCTGAATTGCGGCTGTAAGCTGCCATACTGGTACCGAACTGGACTGGGACTGAACCCCTCTGTAAGACCAGCAAGCTCCCTTAATCACTGAGCCATCTCTCTAGCTCACTACCTTATCTTCTGAGACAGGGTCTCTCACTGAACCTGTCACTTACTGATGTATGTGGCTATAGTGACTGAATACTAAACCCCCGTTATCAACCTGACTCTACCCCGTGCCCCTAGCACTGGGGTTACAGAGACTGCACCCAGCTTTTGCACGAGTGTTGGGGGTCTCAACTGAGGTTTCCATGCTTGTTTGGCAAACATTTGACCAACTGAACCATCTCCCTGACCCCTATTTTAAGCATTTTCTAAGTCAATTCAAATAGGAACTATTAAACTTCACCTGTTTGACCTGCACTCTGATTGGTCACTGGGTGGTAAAGGAAGTAGAAAGAAAGGGAGTGGAAAAGGTGCATGTGTCTTTCATTAGATAAATTCAGACCAACGCATTGTTCTGTAAGCGTACTGCATTAGTAGTGGTATCTGGATAAAGCACAAACAGGTCCTCAATGCTGAGCTGTACCCATTTTAAATACAAAAGGCAGTAGAGTGACAGGCTTGGAGATGTCCTGTTAAGTTAGGAAGGCTTATTTTCTGGGAACAACCATTATTAACTGACTTAAGCTAACACAGCTCTGCACTTTCACACTGAATGGAGGGAGAAGGGAGAAGACAGGCAAGGAGACAAGCTAGGATCTTCACATCCAGAGACACTTTCAAATAATAACCTGTTTCTATAGACATGATTTGCTGTGGCAACGTGCCTGTGTTTATCAGCCCTTATTTCACAACACAAAGCTTTTAGATGTTTACAGATGATAATGTATGGTAAGAGTGGGACTAGCAAACTCGACAGATAGCAAATTTGTTTTGTGAAAGTTAATAGAAAAGAAACATCTGGGATGTGGCATTGTTAAACCACCTCTGAGCTGTGTTATCAATACTTACTAGGTTGTTAAGAAGTAGAGATGCATTCAGATACGTCCACGTTTACACTGTGATTATAACCACTGATAGGTGGTGCCTTTCTTTTGGCTGTAGTATAGGACTGTGATATTAAACAATTAAATGGAAACATTGTTTATATAGATATCATGATAGTACAAATCTGATACTGAAGTGTGTAAAAAGTTTCCACTCTAGTGCCATGTGCCTTGCTTTAAATTTGGCATTAAGTAAACAGTATCTACAGCTGCTGATCTGCCAGTAGAAATCTCCAAAGGCTTGATGGCATCTTGATTTTAAGGCGCTAGTACAGTGGCTCTCAGCCTGTGGGTCACAAGCCCTATGGGGGTCACATATCAGATATATTACAATTCTTAACAGTAGCAAAATTACAGTTATGAAGGAGCAATGAAATAGTTTTGTGGTTAGGGGGTCACCATAGCATGAGGAACTGTATTAAAGGGTCACAGCATTAGGAAGGTTTGGAACCACTGCTCTAGTACATGATCAAGAACTGTGCTAAGGGAAGGTCTTTCAGGACACAAGATAGTCAGTGTTAGAAGTAACTCTATATTAAAAATCAAAGATGCAACTGTAGGAAACAAACTTTTAAAATGCTGTGAGGAGCCAGAGGGAAAGAACTACTCCTATCTGGGACACGTCTGTGTGGTAATTCTTCCAAAGAGAGCCAAGCTGTCCTTGGGATGAGCACACACAGAACCCTCCCGGGAAGAGAGTGTATGCGTGGCCTCCACAGCCACAAGGTTCTGATGCCCAAGAGTAAATCTCAAACTAACCCAGTGTCCCACACTGTCTGTCAGTTTCCTGTGACACTTTTAACATTATTCCTTCTTTTCTAGTGCCCTTCCATAGTGTCTGCTTTCATTTATAAGACGTTTTGACTGAAAAAAAGACATCTAAAGTGATGATGGTGGTGGTGGTGGTAGTGATAATACATAAAAAGGAAGGCTAGCTTTTGGCATAACAAAAATGGGTATAATTATTAATGATCTCTGACTCAGCGTTTCCACTCTCAGGAATTTATTTGAAAGAACTAGGGTTAGGCAGCAATATATAGCTCCAGGGACACTCGGCACACGAGGTATATAATCATGAAAAGCTCAAAAGATTATAGGGAACTGAGTAAATAAATGATGGTATGATCATTTTATGAAATGGAGTATCATCTATTTTTTAAAAAGTAAACTTGTGTGGGCATAAAACCAGTTACAAAATTAAAAATAAATTGTGTAAATACACACCCCCACACCCACAAGGAGAGAGAGAGAGAAATATAACAAAAACTAACCGAATGATTCCCCCAAGAATACTAATAGTTACTTTTTCCTTTTTAAAGTTATCCTCTTACTTTTCTTCCTAGTGACCCATGCTGAATATACTGAATATGCTGAATATATGAATATGCTGAATATACACTCCTAATATGCTCAGGAGTCAAGATCTGAACCATTCACGAAGAGCAAGGGACGATGACTATGATGACTACGTCTCCCCCAAACCTTCTGGGCCCACAGGGAACCTGCAGTGATTGGCAGAGGCAGGAAGGGGCTCTGAATCAACCATAGACTCTGAAGACTCTGAGGCTTGCTCTCAAGAATTTCTCAATCAAGTTGTGAAATCTGAAATTTTAAAAAAGCCAACAATAAATCAGATCATTTACGTGTGTGAGTCACAGAGCCTACAGGGCACCAGACTGGGGGTAAGGCAGCCTAGACTCTCCCTGCCTGGGACTTTAGTCTAAATAAGGTGTTCGGTCTCCTGGGAGCTGGGTGCTCTCCAGTGTGAAGAATGAAAAGCAGCCCTTCTCAGACTGGTGTTCTGTGGACCACTTGTGGGTGCATCTTTATAGGAACACTTGCTAGTTAAGGACATGCTAGACTAGAGCTCTCCGAGGTCCCCATCCTAACATAGTCTAGATCTGAGTCAACGATAAAACTCCCTGATACACCGAAACCTGTGTTTCCCACATACATCCACTTCTGGTTTCGTCGCAGACATGAAGAGGAGTATTAAATAATACCAGATGGGTGACAACCCACTTGAAAAAAATCCCACAGCTTGCCAATAGTGATTGAGAGCAAAAAGCCAGAGTTTACCAGCAAGAGGGCAAAACTGTGTCTGGTGAAGATAATAGAAATGGTGAATCTAGGGCTGGAGAGATGGCTCAGTGGTTAAGAGTACTGACTGCTCTTCCGAAGGTCCTGAGTTCAAATCCCAGCAACCACATGGTGGTTAACAGTCATCTGTTATAAGATTTGATGCCCTCTTCTGGTGTGTCTAAAGACAGCTACAGTGTACTTACATATAAAAATAAATAAATCTTTAAAAGAAAAAAAAAATGATGAATCTAAACAGTGTCTCATGTCCAATTTCTGTCTGTCCTTCCAAATCATATTTCTCTCCAAATTCTTTCATGATTTTCAAAGAGCAGAATTATTTCAACATAAGTTCAACCTGTTTTATTTTTTTTTAAAACATTGATTTTCTTTTTAGAATCGATATGGGAAGGGCTCTGTCACTGAACTACAGCTGTAAACTGTGATCTCTCACTCTAAAGACTGACAGTACCCCCTTGAAGCTATCCCCACCCATTGCGCACACAGAGCTTCAATATCCCACCACTTCCATGGCCACCTTCTATCACGTGTGGTCAGCCTGCTGCAGCCAGACAAAGAAGAGCGGCTGTCGAGAATCTCTGATGCAGGTGATAATCCTGACCATCTATCTTGCTTCTCCTAAGCACACCACAGCCATGACTGGTGCCTGAATAAGATTCACAATGGAAGGCACGTCATTTGTAGTAGTGGAGAGAGACGTGAGAGGTCACACAGCTCGTGGGATGGCGGTGACCACCGACAGTCAAAGGCTCTGCACCTAAGAGTCTCTTCTCACTGTAGAATTCTACACAAAGTTTTTTAAAAAACAAAGCACTTTAAAAATCACAGAAATTGAAGGCAAACTAGAATAAGCACACAGGTAAGCGGCGCAGAAGCTTAAGGGATAGATGCGTGTGCCTTCATATGCACCACTGTTCAGACACGGAAGCAGAAACAGGACCCACACTATGATTTGCTCGGAGAGAAAACGAAAGCCAGAGGTGGCGCTGCAGAACTCAAGAGTCACAGTAAATCTTTGAGAATTTGATACATTACTTAATCACTTCTTTCAAGGTCAAATTACGCAATATTTATAAAATGGTGTGTAGAGGGATTTACCTGTCTAATGTCCCTAAATCCTCCTCTGCCCCCGCCCCTAGCATTGCATCTCCTCTGTGAGAGTCCTTTCTCCTTTTAAACACTTATTTAGCGTGTGTGTGCACATGCACACGTACTTGCAAGCACATGTGGCAGTAACAGAAAATTGCCGGAGTTGGTTCTCTCCCTCTACTACACGGGTTACATGGATCAAACACAAGTCGCATGTTAATTCTTTAGGAAACAAAATGAAAACCAAGTCCCTTATAGGCATTTTTTAAAGTATGAGAAGCATATTAAACATATCAAAGGTAGATTGCTCTAATAACAAACTGTATGAAACTTTTTGAAATTCTTATTGAGTTGAGGTGGTACTCTTTGAGCTAGCAGCTAAATTCCAGGTGACATTTGTTACCATGACTACTAACTCTTTCTTCTGCTTCTCTTTCCCCAGCACTGTATTCTCTACTGTATCTATCAGCGTCTGTTCCCCAGCTCAGTGTGTCACATATAAGGAACCGACAAGATTTATAGCAGCGGTAGGGCATTTATCAGTCCTCTGGTAGAATGTGACACAGAGCAAATACAAATCAGCCCAAGTTTGAGTTCACAAACAGAAGAGGATCGCCAAGTGTCCCCTTGACTACCCATCAACAAACACTATTCAGAATGGGTAATTACAAAACAGCCTGAGAAGATAATCCCGGGTGTTAACTTTTCTCAACAGCAAGGAAAGTTTAAGATGAAAAGGAAACACCTCAACACCCGATTAAAGGGATTGGCTTATACATTTTTGCCTTTTATAGAGCTACAATGTTTGCCAATGTTGTTATAGCAAGTAGAGCCCATGGAGTGTAAGCAAGATACCAGGTTAGAAAATTTTCACACTAGTGCTACCCTGACAATGAGCCTAACAAGAAATGCTTTTGTGGGTAAAGACACGAGGCTCAGAGAGTTTGGGGGTGGGGGGCTAGTGCCCTGAAGCAGTTCCAGGTTCAGGGTCACACAAGTGACAAGCGGTTAAGGAAGACTCTAAGCCAACCTTCTGTGGTACCCAAGGATTATGGACTAACCACTAAAGGGCATGCATACACACAATCTTTCTCATGGGATTTATTGTTTTTTTTTTTTAATGAATAAATAAATAAAATGCTATCCATGTTTTATCATGGGGGAAAAAAAAAGACCAAGATACATTATTTAAAAAAAGAAGACACAGAACAGTAGTTATTTAAAAGAAAGAAAGAAAAAATACTTTACACGAGTAGATAGAGCCAAATATTCATGTGTGTATAAATATTCGTGAAGGGGTCTGAAAGCACCCACTGATGTTATAGGGACTATTTCTGATAGGAACTGGAGAGGACACAACGGAGATCTGGGCACATGGGCACTGCTTTCCGGGGATGCATGGCTTTTATAGTCTATAACGCTGCAAATGCATGGATGTGCGTATGGCTAGTGTGCTGCTCCCCGCCCTGAGCAGATGCTGTGACACTTGAACTCTGTTCTTCTAACACACATACCCTCACCTCCAACACACACACACACCCCACCTCCAACACACACATGGAAAGCCATCGCCAAAGAAATCAACAGCAGTTGAGCGAGCCTAAGGAAACTTACCCCCTTCTCATTTCTGGAGTCGGACCCACCTGGAACGAATCCATGAAGTCTTTCCTAGATGAAAACGGAATGGAGGAGAACCTCCTCAGACTTAGTGGGGAACCAGAGCCATCCTATCTCCTCTGACTTGTAAAGCACAGGGTTCCGCGCCGCTCTTCCTATGCACGTGTGCTTTACCACATGGCCTTCCTCACGAACCCGGCTCAGTGTATCTGTGCTTTCTGCAAGGCTGCTCCGGGATATACAAATGTGGAGTTGCTCCCACAGGGACTGGAAACATCTTGAGGGGAGAGCAGGACTGTGAGTGTTCTACTTAGTCTAGATTAATCAAGCTACTGGCACTTACTCATTTCTAGAAAACGTATGGCTATGTAATAAGCAACGTAACACAGCGGTGCATAAAAGAACACTCGCGGTGCACAGGAAGCACGCAAGGGCCAGAGCAGTCTGCAAAAAGTCAGATCAAAGCTGAGGCCTGGAGGACGAACAAGAACTGATGTCAAGAAACGATGGTCAAAACATGCCCCAAGATACAGAGGGAAGAGACGGTAGCGCAGCAAATTAGACGCACTGAAAATAGCTCACTCTGGCTGGAACCCAGCGTGTAGGGGGAGGGGTGCCGGCCCAGATGAGGCAGGAAAGTTTGGCAGCTGCCAGAACACTCAGGGCTTGTAAACTGTGCAAGGAGTTACGGGGCGCTGCTAAGGAGTTTGAAGCAGTGGATGGCAGGATCAGACTTGCCCTTTTATAAAAAAAAAAAAAAAAAAAAAAAAAAAAAGACTCTGGTTCCAGTGTGGAGAATGGATTAGAGAAGAGCAGGGCAGCTCATGGTGATTCAGGCGACCGTCCTGAAGGAAGAACAGCAGGGTGAGGTGCGAGAAGTGTGTACCTAAGACACTGAGGGGCAGCACCGAGGGCCTGTTCTATGACTGACTGGAACTGGGCCGAGGCGAGGGAGGGGAGCTGAAGAGGAGGTCCCAGATTCGAGTTATCACACCTCCAGGAAACACACCTCCAAAGTGGAAGTATGGTGGGGAAGGAAGGCTGCAGTGAAAGGCGTTTAATCTAGGATTTACTGCACGGTGGTGACATAACCAATAGATTAGATCTGTGAGAACCTGGGCTCTAAAGCAGGACGGAAAGAATCCACTTATTTAAGGGTTATAGCATCAAGACATTAATGAACACTTTAGAAGTGGACAGGATCCGTCTTAGGGAGAACATAAAGAAGAGAAGAGAGATCTAAGACAGACTCCTGAGAATCTCCCACCACCACACACACACACACACACACACACACACACACACACACCCCTTAGGGAACACGAAGGGGATGGGAAGGGATACAGGGAGGTAAGAGAAGCCAAGTTAAGGGCATGACAGTGCTAGTGTGTTAGTAATTCCTAAGTGTGTGCAGGCTGATGCTGGCCAGATTTCGTTGTCAGGAGATCTTCTTCAGCTCAGCTTCCTGCTCTTTTTAGTGTTGAGAAGATGTGTCATGGCCTCTTCCCACTGCCCCACATCTAGATCCTTGTGACTTCCTTATTCCCACATCTTCTCACAAGACCCGAGTGTCACTTCCAAGACGGACACCCAGGGCGCCTAATCACCAAGTTCTGCCAGCCTCGCTTCCCCAGGCTTCCTAGCTGTTTCTCTTCCCATCCCTGCTGGTACCGTACCAGACAAGGCTCTGCACACCACACAACTACATGAGCAGCCGCCACTCAGCAGTCCCTTCCAATGATCCGGACGCACAGGAGAACCATAACAGTTACCCTAGAGGACTACCTTTAATTGACTTCCCATCGCTGTCATTTGTCCAGTCAATCTCATTCACCTGATAAATGTCCACTTAGATGCATGACCATGTTTCTCCAATCATCTAAACGACCTGGGGTCTACTCATTTCTTTTAAAACTTTCAACAATACTTTTATAAAATACAATCTGAAACATCATGGTGATGTTAAGTTGCCACAAGCATTTCTAGATGCTTGCTTCCTCTTGGTCTCTCAATGTTTATCTTAGGTCAGAGGTGGTGGTACACGCCTATTATCCCAGCACTCAGGAGCCAGAGGAAGGCAGATCTCTGTGAGTTCAAGACCAGCTTGGTCTACAGAATGAGTTCCAAGACAGCCAAGGCTGCACAGTGAAACCCTGTCTTGAAAATACAAAAATAAGGGGCTGGAGAGATGGCTCAGTGGTTAAGAGCACTGGCTGCTCTTCCAGAGGTTCTGAGTTCAATTCCCAGCAACCACATGGTGGCTCACAACCATCTTGTAATGTGACCTCATGCCCTCTTCCGGCATGCGGGTATACATGTAGATAGAGCACTCACATACATAAATGAGCAAACAAATTATCTTATTGTGGAGCAGTAACAGTGGTGGACTACACTCCAAACAGATGGGTGCAGACAACTCATGGCAGTATGCCTATGGCCTTCAAAGCCTTTGAGCACTGAAAGAGGGTGGTTCTGCCAGCCAGGTGAGACATTATTTAATTGACATGGGGTGGGGGTGGGGGACGTAAAGATTCTCTCAGGGAAAGGTGCCTATGTGATGCATAGGGCAGGTTCCTTACAGCAAAGAATTACCCAGTCTGAAGTACTCACAGGGCAAAGGTTAGGAAGCCTGCCTTAGGAGTGTGACACAAACAACCACAGTATGTTAAGCTTGACGGAGCAAGCTGGGGGTGGCAGCGCATGCCTTTAGTCCCAGCACTTGAGAGGCAGAGGCAGTTGGTAGACAGAATGAGTTACAGGACAGCCAGGTCTACACAGAGAAACCCTGTCTCAAAAAAATAAAAAATAAAAAAAATAAAATAAAAAGTTAAAAAAGTTAAAAAAACAAAAAACAAATAACAACAACAAAAAGAAGGGCAGAGCAGCTAGGTTTTAAGAACATCGACATCACAGAAGAAGAGGCCAGACTGTCCAGAAGGTTATGTAAGGGACAGAAAGGTTATCAGAGTCATAGACTCCCACAGCCCAGCTTCAACGGGACACCTTGACTTTTGAATCTTGATATCTTTGCTCCGCACCCCAGGACTGCTAAGTGCTCTGAGCTTCCCACTGTCTACCTTGCTACCGTGTTCCCCGTATGGACAGCAGCACCTGCCCTCTGCCATCCAAGGCCTCTCACTTAGGCTCTCACTCTCCATGGAGCCTTGAGGTCGCCTTCCTCGGGTCCTTGGTGACTTACATCCTCGTCACTTGGTTGGGACACAATCACAAGCTGGCTGTGACATCCTTTAAGGGGGTCCGTTGTTTAACTTGACTATGCTTTGCCTCTAGGTTGACTGCTTAAGTAAGGCAACTTCTCTGACACAATGTAGCAATCACTTCCTGCACTATGCTACAACTGGTGTGTTAAAAAGCGGCAGTCTACATGGAGCATCGGCAGTCTATATTGAGTATACATTGCAGTCTTTGTGTGTCCAGGTGGCGCCATCCTGAGCACACAGGGTTGCTAGAGAGCTGCATAAAGAGCGCAGGGCAGCCGGCTTCCCTGCTGAATGATTATCTGGCCCAGCAGATTAACCATGCCAGGGCTGAAAGTGCTTTGGCTAATTCAAAGGCTGACTCCTCCAAACTGGCTTCAGGGAGACCCACTCCCGTGAGCGGCGGGCTTTCACTAAACAACAACAAGGGAGGCCACGAGGCCACATGGGGCTCAAACCTGCCCCCACTGTTGACTGGGGGTCTTGGAGTAACTCTTTATTTACTTCTCTCTCTGAGCCTCAGTTTCTTGCTCCATAAAATGGGAACAGTACTACAGTAGATACCTCCTAAGGTTGTTATGAGGATTAAATACTTTAATACACAAAATACAAGCGAAGTACTCGGAACAGGGTCTCCCGCTTCACAAGCACGAGTTCTCAGCGGCAGCAGCACAAGACAGAAGAGACCCTGCTTCACTGAAGGGTCACAGGGAGCCGAGCCCTCAGGAGGCATCTGAATATTGAAGATGAATTTGGGCACAGTTTTGCAGTTGTCAGAAATTCTGCTCTCCCAAGCCATCCTTCTCCCAGTCTTTTCTCTCCCATGCTTCCTTAGCCAGCTACCTAAAGACCTCCACAAAAATATTTGCTCACCCATTTGGAGAAAAGACACAGGGCTAACATCCATCACTATGTGGGAATTACTGGGAACAAGCAGGTGACAGGAAGTTGTTACCCATCAAAAAACCCTTTCTCCCGACGGCAGAGCAGGACAGGTGTCTAGTCTGCTCTCTGTCACTCAGCCACCAGGATCCAGGGAATCTGGGCCTGGAACCCTATGTGCTTTGTGGAGGCCACGCGACAGTCCTGTGCTCAGATGCCTTTCTGTTCTAAGGGTCATTCTAAGAGAAAGCCTGTGCCAGTATCTCATCCTGGGATAGAGCCTGTGCCAGGATCTCTCTGCTGGCTTTAAAACTGTACACTAGAGACACAAACTCCTAATAAGGAGAGCAGGGCTGGGTATGGCGGCGCATGCATTTAATTCCAGCTCTCAGGAAGGAAGAAGCAGACAAAGCTCTGAGAGTTCAAGGCCAGCCTGGTCCACAGAGCAAGTTCCCAGACAGCCAGGGCTACACAGAGAAAGAAACCTTGTATCAAAAAACAAACAAATAGTATTTGCTCAAAATAAACACAGAAAAATAAATAAGAAACAAGGTCTCTATTCGGTCCTCATCCCTTCTAGAGGTAAACATTTTCTTCCCATTCGTTGTGTCCTTAGGGACTTTTATATTTCATTTGTTTTACTTTATTGAGACAGGGTTTCTCTGTATAGCCCTAGCTGTTCTAGAACTCGATCTGTAGACCAGGCTGGCCTCCAATTCAAGAGATTCGTGAGCCTCTGCCTCCTAAAGGGGTGTGCCACCACTGCTCAGCTTGCCTGCTTTATTATTGCATGCCAGTACTTTCCAGGGCAGTGCTCCACAGCCCACCTAGTCATTTCCTTCCTGGGGCACATTCGGGTCAACTTTTAGAAGATTTGAGACATTTGTTTGCTGGCTTGTCTGGCTGTTTGTTGCTATTGGGGATTGAACCTAGGACTTGATAGCATAGCCCTCTCACTGAGCTGCATCCCTCAGAGATTACACTTCAGCTCTGTAATTACTCAGTTAGTGGCAACACCACTGTAACCAGGAAGTCTGATCCACCGTGTACTCTACCAGCTGACTGCTTTGCCAAAAGATTGATTTTTCAAGTCTGTTTATAAACTTCGAAACCCTGGATGACTCTGAATACAGTCTGACTTGGAGAGACAGATGCAGCTGCATTGTTCCTATTCCAGTATAAATGGAATGTAAAAGTTAAAAATCCGTGGGATTAGGTGTTGTGCGCCACGTCTCTAATTCTAGCACTCGCAAGACTGAGGTAGGTGGCTCACGTGTGAGGCCAGTCGGCTGGTGCTACACAGTCATTTCCAGGCCAGCCTGGGCTATAAAGGAAAGGGAAGGAAGAAGGAAGAGTGGGAAGGAGTGGGGAGGAGGGGAGGCAAAAAACGGAGGGAAAAAATCCAGGGTAAACCAAATTTCTACCTGCAAAAGGCTACGGCACCTCTAGGAGCTCTGTTTCAGGCAGGTGCCTTTGCCTCTGGTCTGCAGTAGAGTCTGTGAAGTTGCATGACCATAAACTATTCTCTTTTAATTAGAAAAGAACAAATGAAAAACCTTTCTAGCGATCCTGACCCAACGTGAGAATTAGTAAGTCTTGCATTCCTTAAATCCAGAGCAAAGGCTGGGAGAGAAGTCTGCGTCTCCCCACAGTAAGCAACTGCTTTCTCTTCCTCTGCTAATAAATTACAGGCAGACTTGAACAGATGTCAGGTTGGCATTCAAAACCTAAAATATAGCTGAAAAGCAAGTTATGACTAATACAAGGGAAAAAGATGAATGTCAGAAACCTTCATTTTTTTTTTCCTCCCCTTTTTTCAAATTTCAGATAAGCTCTTTAGCCTCAGGGCTCCCTTTACAGAGCCCAGGAGTTCGCAGAGATGTCTTAACCCCCATTTAAATTGCAACCTCTCCTCCTGAGTGGGGGTGTGAAATGCATTCCCAGACTGTCAGTGTTTATGTTAATCTTAGCGAGAACTCCCCTTCTCCACAACATGGCGCTCACAGAGCTCCGGAGCCCTTTCTTCCCCCATGTCTTATTTGTGATGTTCTTAGCATTTGAGAGATTCTGGGTGTGACTGACGGCCCCTTACAGTCTCTCCTTCAGAGGAGCTGCAGTCTCACTTCCACCAGAGGGGAGCTGCTTGCCTCTTGAATTTCAAAAGAAATCTTAAGCATGAAGGTTGGAAATGGACTTAGTCAGGGAGGGATAGGGAAAGGGGGACAAAGAGAATGGATTCTAAGAGTGGGTCAGAGTCCTTAGAAAAGGGCAGTGCCTCTGTGACTCTGGGCCCCTACAACCTTTCACTGGCTCTCAAGACACAGCCCCTCTCCGTGGGGAGATGTGAACCTCTCCCAGGGTGCTGTTCAGAGCCGCTGGTGACTTGCTAGCTGATATTCCAGTGCTCCTAACGAGGTTAGGAGCTAGGGATGCTGAAAACGAAGTTTCTTTGTAGAAACACCCTGTGCGAGCATAAGCGCTGCAATGACAAGATCACTCATTTATCTATCCATCCCGACTGTTCCCCACAAAACTGCATACAAGGGGGAAGCGCAGTAAATGTCTGAACAGGACATCTGAGAATGCTCATGGGCAGCCATTAGCACTGAGCTCACTCACCTAACCTTCCAAGGCTAGCTTCCGGTGTTCACACTGCTAAGCTACACGCTGCTATGGTGGTACAAATGGTGGCGCTGTTATCCTGGGTAGGAAGGACTTAAAGGACAGCTGATTAAGGACTTCCTTAGTTTGTGTGTGGTGTTGTTTGGTTGGTTTGGTTTTTTGAGAGAGGCTGGCACCTTGGGGCTGGGACACACTCTACTTGACCTTCACTGGGTGTCAGATATAGCTTTAGTTTCCACCACGTCCAAGAAAGATCTGCCCTGCTTAGGTTTGAGTGAGCCTAATTGCTACAGATGAGAAAGAAAAGAAAAAGGAAGCAGACTGACCAGGCTGATCAGACAGTAACAGACGGCTGATATTTGCCAGAGCTGAGCCCTCTCTATTCCCACACATGGTCGTCGTCCCTCAGGCTCTAGAACTTTATGTGACTTATTTTCTCTTTAAGGACCTCCTTTGTGTGTGTGTGTGTGTGTGTGTGTGTGTTGTTGTTGTTGTTGTTGTTGTGTGTGTGTGTTGTTGGTGGTGGTGGTGGTGTTGTTGTTGTTGTTGTTGTTGTTGTGTGTGTGTGTGTTGTTGTTGTTGTGTGTGTGTGTTGTTGTTGTTGTTGTTGTTGCTGCTGTTGTTTGTTTTCTCTGTGTATCAGAGCCCTGGCTGCCCCGGAACTCACTTTGTAGACCAGGTTGGCCTCAAACTCATAGAGATCCATCTGCCTGCCTCTGCCTCCAGAGCGCTGGGATTAAAGGCGTGCGCCACCAAGCCCAGCTAGGATTTCCTGAGTTTTAATTCTATAAAAAAATATTTTAGAAAGCAGGAAGGTATACACCAAGATAAAAATGCTAGCCTGGAACCGTGAGAGCTGTCTGCAGGAATATAACCTCACCTGCTCTCAGGCCTACCCCATAACTGTGTCTCCACTTAAACCCGTTGGTCACCACAATAGTCTAATCTCTGAGGGTCTCTGTCATTTTGTCTTAATCTCTTTTTTCTATTTTCACTTTTTAGAAGAAAATATGAAATTTTACAACCAAATGAAAGATATGTTACCTAAAGACGTAACCATCAGTGACACAATGGCCAGGAAAATAACTTATCGTCTCACTTTCTAAGTTAGAAACCTTGATATACATATAAAGTTGTGTGCACACATGTAAAACAAATCTAACTAACATTCTAATTACATTCCAGAGTTCACGGGAGAGACCATCTGTGGAGAATAAAGCTTTCAGTTACAAATGCCTTACAATCTATAGGAATTATTATTTACTAAATACTTTTTCTCATTTGATTGATTTAACTCATCTTACCCTGTCTAGTTATTAAACCCACAAGATATATTATTAAATCTACTTAATGAACAAAGAGTGAAGGAAATCAGCCAATTTTATTTCCACCTCGAAGAGGAAGGAACATAAACCACGCCTCCGTGAACACATGTAACTTTCTATTTGGCTTGGTTGTTGTCGAAGCGCAAGCGTATCTCTGCTTCTTATGTCGAGCCTTTTACTTTTACCAAGCCAAATGATCAGCATTAACCAAATTCTTCTTGGAGGGCAATGGGATGCTCTATTAACCCCCCCAAAATTTAAAGGAAAAAGGGAACCCCAAGAAATGATATCTACATAAAAGAGAATTATTTCTCAGACATCAAACCTTTAAATTAAGGAGAGCAGCAGAGTTTCGTTGTTTTTGTTCCTTGTTGTTTTGTTTTTAATTCAGCTCAAAGTCCAGGTAACTTGACAGCAGGCTGCTATTTAAATTAAATGATACTACGTGCTTCTTGATGGAAGAAAGTCATGGCAGGGTACTTTTAAAAGAATAAAACTTTGTGTGTGTGTATCTTAAAATAGTGTAAGTATGATTAAAAAAAAAAAAACAAAGCCATAAAAAAGGCTTTGGATTACAACACAAACTTCAGATCCACAGCCCTCGTTCATTTCTTCTAAAACACATCAAAGCCAGATCAAATCCGGGGGCAAACAACAACCTGCTTGCTTCAGTTTCAGCTGGGAGGTGGCGCACAGCACCAGCACAGCATCCTCCCGCAGCAGCTGCTCTCCTGCTGGTTGGCTGGACCCCACAAACAGTAAGACACACAGCCCTTTCCCTCTCCCAGGTACAAATCCTCCGCAAGGATGACTGACGCACGGCATCCAACACGGAGAACCTGCCCACTGACTCCGTATTACCTAAAATATATTTAAATAATATTTCCAAGTCTTCATCAAAACACCGTAAGGATTTACTGAGCCTCAAAACACACATTATTGGGCAGTGAACTGCTATATTTCTTCCAACTTTCCAAATTAGAGTCTGGTTTTTTTTTTTTTTTTCCTTTTCTTTTTATGGATTTGGCCTTTGTATCTTCCAGATAAGAAGTATGTCACTGCCATTTCAAGGTGTATAAAACTCAGGTGATGAGGGTCTCTGTCATTTTGTCTTAATCCAATTCTAAACTCGACCTTTACCCAGTGAACAGGTGTGTGCTGTGCTCGTAATTGACCAGAGTGAGCAACCGGGCAGAAAAGAGACCGACAGAGCCGGCTAAGACACAGCCGGCTACTGTGACCCGGCGCTTCGTGCCTGGAGAGCACCCCTTGTCCACCGTGATGAATATACTCTTATCTCCCGGTAGCAATTTAAAGAGAGAGAATGGGGGAGAGGGGAGCAGTACGTGTGTATCCCTCCAGCTTTTTGGATCCTGTTTTCACACTCAGTCTGCAAGAAGCTATTATAAATTCCTTTCTCAGATACTCTGCGGCTCACGCTCCAATCCAACCAATGATACGGATTTGAAAACTGTCCTGAAGGTCTTTCTACTGGGCAAAGAAAATCACTTCATACGGATAAATTAAATAAACTGTCAAGAGCAAAGTGACAAATGAAGAGAGTATTTCTTCACGTGCAGTATGGAGACTCCCATATGTGTCTCTAGGGATCAGACTTATCTAATTAAAACCCTTGCCAAGTATCCATTTACTGGAGGGAAGTGCTGAGCGCGGCTGTAAGCCAGCATCCGTGCAATGTCCTCAGCTGCATGGACGACGACAATATGTCAGGTGAACCTGACCCAGGGTGGGTCTTCAGGATGGGGGACCATTTCTAAAATGCCCACGGAAAAACAATGTAACCTAAACAGATACAATGGAGCAAGTGTAAATACCATTTCTATTATTTCTCCCACGAGAGTAAATACTTTGAATTTCTCGTGAAACCTAATGGTTTGGGTTTTTTTTGTTTGTTTGTTTTTTGTTTTGGGTGGATTTGAAAAGTCACTTCAAAACTCTTGAGAAGAGCACCTCATTACCTCCGTGCTTCCCCGGGAGCGGAAGGCTTGGTCAGAAACTCACCCATCTGTTCCACGATCTCCGGGGGGAACACCCGAGAAGCAAATGCTCTTCGGAAAATGTCCGAGAACTCCTTATCCAGACCGCCGATCCCCATTTTCTCAAAGTTCCAGTCGGGATTGATGATGGACTGGCGATTTTCCTTGGTTTTAGCTTTGCCTGTGACAAACAAGTAGACCCACATTTGTGAGGGCAGCAGCAGGGGTAAGCATTGGAAGGACAGACGCCCGGACTTAAGTGGGCTGACACACGGCTGTGACGTCAGGGTGGGCAGCACGCTCTTGGAGGACTGTCTAGTGGGAAGGGTAAGACCAGCTTTCCGATCTTGCCTGGTTGCCATTCATGGTCAGTAATAAACTTCCAAACCCAACCAAACCGGTGCTCCCGCATCTAGGCTACCTGCAGCCAGTCCACAGAACTCTCTCTCATTAACCTTTAATCCAACCAAATTAACTTAGCTGCTGCAAGGAAACACCTTGTGTGCGCCAGATATAAACTCCGCTAGCTCCACAAGTGTCACTGACAGCAAGTGCTGGCTCACAGCTCCTGGGAAGTGTGTGTGAGATACGCACATTTACCTAGACCTCGGCCTACGAAGATATGTGGAATGAATCTGATGGCTTGTCACACGGAGACAAAAAACATTCTGAAGACTTTAATGACTGAAAAAGTCAGACTTACAAATTCTCTCACGATACAAACTGTTTAATATAAATGTCAGACTGCCACCTAAAGTAACTCCAGAGAACCACGCCTGTCTTGGACACAAAGAACAAGATACCTTACAGCAGGCTCTAAACAAAAAAGAGGGAAATACGGGTCTTACAAAGCCAGAGAAGAACACACCACACTAAAATATAAAAAAATAAAAAATAAATTAAAAAAATTCAGATAATAATTTTCTGGTTAGAATTTTGTAGACTAATGCTTTTCCTTTAGAAGGGGATCAAAAATATTTTGCTTATACTCTACTGCCCTCTTGTGGTCAAACTTACTGTGAGCCAAATTACTATATAAGTTCATTTTCCAACCAAAATCACATCTTCATGTAAGTTACTTGAAAACACCTACACTGTGCAAAAGTTATAGAACTGCCCTGGGATAAGGTATTTTAACAAAAGGTGTACAAAAGTAAAAAACAAGAAAATCACATCATAAATATTGTGTCAGTAATAGAACGTTATGATATGGCCTTCATAAAAATGATATTGGGGGCATTAAAATCATATTATAGAGATATATTTAAGATGCTTGAACATGTTAATCAAAAAAAAAAAGCAAATTAGGGGCTACTGATGTGGCCTGGTGAGCTAAGGCTCTTGTGGACTGACAGCCTGAGTTTAATTCCTGCCATTCACACAGTGTACATGACTCGAAAGTTGTCCTCTGACCTCCACATATGTACCACACATGCTCAGATACACACACACACACACTAATTGTATAAAATAAATTATGAATAATATACAAATAAAATCCAATTTAGAGTATGAGGTGTTTTAGTGAACGCTTGTCCACAGGCATGTGGCCTGTGCCTTTGGTCCTAGCATTTAGCTAGAGCACAGGAGCCAGAGGTCTACAAGCTGGAGGCGAGCCTGGGCTGGCGAGCTGGCTCAGCAGTTAAGATCGTGCTCTGCTCTTGCAGAGGATTAGCTGGATTCCCAGCACTTAGGCTTCGAGGCTTACACACCACCACTTCCAGGGGATCTGACACTGTCCCTCCGGCCTCCAAGGACACCGGTACATAGTACACAAAAGTAAGAGAGAAATAGCAACAAAGACTGGTAAATTATTGACTAAAAAAACAAATAAACAAAAAACAGAACAAAACAAAAAAACTGCTCCCAAACTACATTTAAACAAAGTTAAGTAATTTTGGACAAGGCTGTGTAGCCAATGAAAAACCTTCTCTATTTTATTGGGATAGACATGAACATAAATTTGAGTTAATAAATCATTATTTATATGAGCTGCTATTCTTAGAGATTAAACTGTATTGTTTTAATATATCAAAGTAAGGCTGGTGAGCAAGATCCCATCTGTTGGAAAGATCACAGTCCTCAACGGATCACTAAAGAACAGTGACGGACGATTCTGCGTTTAACACGGCAATTAGCTGGGGGGCTGACCAGTGCTGAAGGTCACAAAAGATAATGAAATTCTGAGGAGCCATCAGAGCCGGGAGAGGACTCACACAGAGAAGCTATGTGTGGGGTGAGATGGTCGGGAATGAGACCTGGGAGAGAGAAAGGGCTTGATGGGAAAGATGATGGAATCCAAGCTAAGACAGGAGGCTGGGCAGCAGCAATGGACCCATGAGAATCTGTCTGGGTAACTGCACTGTATGATGTTCACACTAGGGGAAACTGGCAACAGCTACTGGGATTCTGTGAGCCACATATACAAATCTTTTTTTTTTTTCTTTGAGACAGGGTTTCTCTGTGTAGCCCTGGCTGTCCTGGAACTCACTTTGTAGACCAGGCTGGCCTCGAACTCAGAAATCCATCTGCCTCTGCCTCCCGAGTGCTGGGATTAAAGGCGTGAGCCATCACTGCCCAGCCACATATACAAATCTTTGTGAGCCCAAAATTATCTTAGAATTTCAAACCAAGAAATGTCATTATTTCTTTTTAATTGTTTTAAGTCTGGCTATGAGCACAGGAAATTAAAATGTGCCGATGTGTTTCACATTGTTACAGGTGAACTGGGCACTCCAGCTAAAGGCTTGAGATTGTATATCAATCAGCGCTTGTGACAGAACAAGCCTTAAGGAAGGGTCTCCTTTCTCTATCACCTGAAAACCATTTACACAACTCATACGCAATATCAGAGGCATTGCCACTTCATTTGAAATTTTCTAAAACTGTGCATCTTACCGATAAGATTGAGCGACGAATTTTCTGCTTTTTCAAATGCAACTTGACTGTTTCCAACAACCAGGCCTACCTCAATCTGTACAGAGAGATGATAATTAGTACGCTATAGGCATTTCAAAGCAAGGCTAGACTCGAGGGAGAAATGAAGTTTTTCAGTACAAAGCAAACATGGCAACCAGTCATCTGAGTTACGTCTGCTTTCCTCACAGCCATCTCGCACAATCCCGACATGGCAAGGTCTGTCTTCACAGCCAGTCTCTGACATATTCTAGATGGCGGTGTTCAGCTAGTGCAGATTAGTAGATCTGCGGTTAGCTGTGCTTTGGTTTCTATTCCAGCAGCAATACTGGCTACAGCAGGAGTGAGGAACTCAGAGGGAGAACACACAGTATGGAAAGCTACCCCAGGCGAATAGTCAGAAACATATCAGCCTGTGCAAGTCATGTCAAAAAGATTGCCTAATGAAGACCAGGAAAAAGGCTTACCTTCTGCCTTTTGCCTGATGCAGGCTCTCCCTTCAGGATGCTGGGATCCATGGCTTCAATGTCCTTCACCAGTAATCCAAAGAGCTTATCATTGAAGCTAAAGACAAGCTGTAGAGAGAAGGAAGGGAAGAAAGGTTAGCCCATGGTGCAATGGCTTTCTACTACATCATCCAAAGGTGAAAAAGCAGTTTTCTTTTGAAAGTCCTTCTTGGGTCAACTCCACAGTCACACCATCACAGACCCAGTGACAGGAAAAGGAAACTTGTGTGTTAGTATGATGGGAGGTGACTCAGTCGACACTCACAAACACTTAGGAAAACTACTAGTAAGAAAACCGAGATCCAGCAGGGCAATAATGGTGCAGACCTTGAATCCCAGCACTCGGGAGGCAGGAGCAGGAGGGTCATGTGCCCGTGGATGCACAGCTAGGGACTTAGATAAGAGTCAAATAAATACTTAATAGCATAAAGAATATCCCAGTCACTATTTTTGGCCTGGCAGATCAGCAGGGAACAGAGAACATGCTGTTTCTGGTGCTGTAGAACTTTCTAGTTTGACCGGCAGGAAGCATGCGAGCCCCGTGCTCTCAGGTGGAGGGACCCCGGGGCTGTGCTCGAGCCGCTACTGCCTGCCTTAGGTCATCCAGAAGGCTCCTCGATGCCCACCAGCTGCTTATCTTCTCTGGACCCAAACTTCATCGGGGAGGAAGCCAGGTTCATTTTAATTCTAATGCTTTCTTATTTATTTTTTTTCTTCTTTGTTTAGTTTGTTTGCTTTTTTATTTGTTTTGCTTTTTTTGGGGGGGGGTTGGTTTGTTTGTTTCTTTCTTTCTTTTGAGACAGGGTCTCATTATGTAGACCAGGCTGGCCTGGAACTCACAGAGATCCACTTGCTTCTGCCCCCCCAGTGCTGGGATTAAAGGTGTGTGCCACTACACTCAGCGCTAATTGCTAGGCTTTCTTTTAAAACACACTGTATTTTGTTCCTGTACATCAGCAGTTCAGCTTCTGCCTGCAAAAGTTTAATTTCATAATATATAAATACTTTAGACTGCTATCCTTTAGATTTATCAGGAAAACTGAAAAGTGGCACTGTGTCCACTCTGATGCTCCTGCCGTCCACTGCTGCTCTCTCTCTAGTAATCTCCTGAGACAGAGACCTCAGGGCAGGACAGACGCAGCCTTAGCCATGGCAGTGCGGGCACTTGGCAATGCCAGACACCTTGCTCCCAGGATCTGCTATTTACTTTTAAACATTTGAGGACCCAGAGAGCTTAGATGGAATGCATTTACTGAGATTTGCCATTCTAGAGATTAGAGGACAAAAAGTTAGATGTATCCATTTAAAGTAAAATCACTTTCTAAGATGAAAATGCAATGGCAAAAAAGGGGGTGGTAGCCCATTTCTGCAAATTGCTTTACTGGGGACAGCCAGATGCTAACATCTGCTCTGGCAGTCAGGGTGCCTGTACAATGTGTGGCTTCATACTTTCTTTTTAATTCTTTGGAGATAAGGTCTGGTGTAACCCTGGCTGGTCTCAGACTTCCTTTGTAACTGAGCATGGGTAACCTTCAACTCCTGATCTTCCTGCCTCTGCTGCCCTGGTGCTGGGATTACAGACACTCACCATACCTGGTTTTCTTTGGTGTTAGGCCTAGTGGTGGAGCTCGGGTTTCATGCATGCTGGGCGGCACTCTAACAGCTAAGCATACTTTATGTTTAAACAGAATGTTTTTCCTAGGATATCCATCATCTGATAGTAACTCAAGTGTAAAAAGAGGCAGCGCTGGTGAATACTGGCTGCTGAGAGTTAGTGTCCAGTGACACTAAGGTTCAGAGACTCTGCGATGAACTTGATTTATACATACTTAATTTTCTTAAAAATCTCTGGAAGACCACCCTCCACCAAAAGTTGAGACCTCCACGGCTTCCCACAGTATCCCCCAGCCCGCTTATTTTTGAGCCAGGGTTTCTCACTGAACCCGGAGCTCACCAGTTTGGGTTACACCAGCTGGCCCGGGGCCTCAAGGGTTCCTGTCTCTGCCTTCCCAGCTGTAGAACTACAAGCACAAATATTGCACCACCTCTGGCTTTCTGCCTGGGTGCTGGGGGTCAAACTCAGGTCTTCATGCTCGCTCGGCAGGCACGTTACTGACTTATGAACTATCTCCCCAGCCCCACCTTCTGCTTTCTACAAAAACATACTAGTGACATAGGAAGGCTTCCCAGAAACAAATCGCATGTCCCACGATGAGAAAAATGAAACCATTTCAGACTATGCATCTCTATCAGGTTCCCAAATTTGCAGGGAGGAAACCTGATGTGACAATACAGGACATCAATGGCTTTTTGAAAAATGTTCATGTCTATGTGTACGTGTGTCATGTGCAGCCCCTTGGGGGCCGGCCGGAAGAGAGCTCTGGATCTGAAGCTGGAGGTACCCAGCAGTTGTGAGTGCCGGGCACTGAACTTGGATCCTGCAGAAGAGCAGCCATCTTAACTGCTGAGCCATCTCTCTGGCCTCCTAAAGCTGTGAGGGCTTTTCTGAACAGACTCCAACAGGTGGGTCAGCAAACTCACTCCTTCAATCTGCATGGAACTTCTTTCTCCTAGGAAAAGCTCCTCCTCTTGGCTCTTCCAAAGCAGAACCCTGGGCATCAGCACTCGGTGGTCTACAAAGGGAAGGAGTGAGCGGCTGGGCCTACCTGCTGCCCCACTGAGAAGGCCTGGTTGTTGAACTGCTGGATGAACTCGGCGGCCATCTTGTCGGTGTCGTAAGGGTTGGAGTCGATGTTCTTCTTCTGCAGGAAGTCGATCTCGATGGTCATTGTGCCGATGCACTGCTTGGCTTTGTCAAACGAATACAAGGCAACTAGGAGGAACCACAGGGATACCAGACTTAACGTTTCTAGTTACAACGAGCTCAACTGAGCTCCACGCGGGCTTCCCTGGAGGAACACATAGGCATAAACTTAAAAATTCATAGTCAGAGATTTCCTTACTCACCTGTGTTAAGGAGAAAATATTAAATGATACTCTCCCTCGCCTTTGACCCCTCATCTCTCCATGGGAAAAAAAAAAAAGAAAAAAAGAAAAAAATCACATCTCTCTTCACAGTCCTTGCACCGCCCTCCTCCTGATTTAACAGAGGACAATGTGACAGCGTGGGTGGCCTCAGTGGGTTTGGCACAGCATGTGGTTACCAAAGATGACTTTTGAGTAATCTAAGAATTTGCTCCCATGAGAGAGGTGGGCAGATTCCTCACTCTAAGAAGGTCGGCAAGAGGAAGTAATAAAGGGGTGGGGAGGGGGCGGCACCTGAGAAACAGTGTTTCCAGGGGTTAGTTTCCTGTAGTGTAAGCTCTAACTTATGCGTCTTTGTAACGCTGCAAGTGTGTTTACTGAGCACCCGCTGTATCCAGGAGCTGTAGCCATTCGCCTACAACACACAAGACCAGCATGTGCAAAGCTCCGAGTAAGAACATCCCTACTTAAGCCTTGGGAAGAGCCTTAAACTACTTGTTTAGGCCATAATGTCATAAACTTAAACATTAAAACACTACATATAAATTTACATTATATAATAACTATTCAGCCCCCAATGCTTAGCTGTACAATACGAAGTTTACATATCATATTGATAGAAATGAGTATTAAAAGATTTCTCGATGATACATTGTATAGAAGCATTTTCAGGGGTAAAAAAAAAAAAGGCTGATTTTAAAAAAATCAGCTTGTATGTGTTAATAAGACCTGCTTTCTAAACAAACTTTTAAAGCGAAACATATCACACTGCAGCATACAATCCTGGAAGCACCAGGAGGAGCTAAAAAGCACCCAGGAAATCCCAAAGACACTGTTATATTTGACTTTCCCCAACAGGGCAACTTGATCATGCCGAGTAAGTAGGAGCCCACCCTGCCCAGCAGCAGGGCTACTGTATACACGTACTTGTGTCTCATGATGAGGCCTCTAACAACACAGCGAAGTGCTTGTGAGCAGTTGCCACTGGGCTGACTCAGCTGTGCCAAGCCCAATGCTCCCAGCCTGCAGGGCCCTATGCTCTGGGGCTGCTACATGCCATAGGTTAGCTGTGCTCATTCTAATCTGTTAGTACTAGATGTGCTTGGTAGAGTAATTAATTATACAATATAATTAGTTAAATGTGAAATTTAGACATTCCACAATTGTGGAAAACACTTTAGAGGAAGAGTTTGTACTTAAAGATGAAAAAAAAAAATCAGCTAAGCATAAACAAAAAGTTAAAAAGTTTATGGATAAAATCCATAAAATCCAATAGAGGGACTAGGAGATATCTTAGTGATTATGAGCACTTGTGCCAGGAAGTGGTGGTGCACGCCTTTAATCCTAGCACTTGGGACTCAGAGGTAGTGGATTTCTGAGTTCGAAGCCAGCCTGGTCTACAGAGTGAATTCCAGGACAGCCAGGGATACACAGAGAAACCCAGTTTCAAAAAACAAAAAATAAAAAACAAACAAATTTTAAAAAGCACTTGTTGCTCTTCTAAAAGGATCTAGGTTCAACTCCCAGCACCCACATGGTGGTTCACAACCATGAAACCCCAGTGTCAGAGGATCTGGTAGCCTCTTCCAGCCTCCATGGGCACCAGGCACACAGATATACATGCAAGCAAAACACCCATATGCATAAAATAAAAAACAAGAACTTTTTAAAATACAAAAAATATTTAAACATGTTCTCTCACATGTTTTAAAAGATCTAAGTTCTCCTATAGACCTCATGATTGAAATGTATACACAAAAGACATACAGTACTCTAGACCACAGACCAAATCCCCAAGAAAAGGCCTTTAACCAACCTTGCAATTGAGTTGTTTCCATTCCCCAAGTACGTGTTTCTATAGTACTCATAAGACAGGCGATAAAGGGGCTGGAGAAGGGGCTGGAGAAGGGGCTAAGTAGCTAAGCTATCTGCTTTTCCAAATGACTCGAGTTCAAGTCCCTACCCCATACTGGGTGATTCACAACTAGCTGTAACCCCAGCTCCAGGGGATCAAATGTGTCTCTACTGGCACCTTCTCTTACACGTACACACCCACACACATACTCATAGCTAAACACAAGACGGTCTTTAGGATCTCCCCCCACCCCAAGAGGATGGAGTACAAAGAATGAAAGAGCCAGAGGATGGAGAGGGGCAGAAGAACATCTGGGCTAGCGGTGCTCACTGCTAGGTCTGACAACCTGAGTTCAATCCTTAGAGCCAAATCGACGTTAACCCACCAATCTGTTGTCCACATAAGGGCTGCATAAGATTGGACCTGTCAGCTTTTCATCATGGGAGAGGGGAGGGTGCACAGGGCCACGCCCCTTCCTAGAGGGACTATGGATAGTTCATGATATCTGGAGAAAGGTATCATTTTCGTCAGTGGTATGGCCATGGATAAACTGCCCATGCTCCAGTAAATAACTTCCCACCCACACTCATGCAAACAGGCCTAAGAAAACTCGGGACACATGCGCACTTGCACGCGCGCATACACACGTGCACACAAAGACATAAAAGCAGAACTGCCAGGGAATAGTGAGGGGCACAAGAGGACACTAGGAGGGCAACCATGACGAAAACGTATATACATGTATGAAACTATCAAAAAAGAAAAACTCTCTAAGATTTATTTTATCGTGTGTGTGTGTGTGTGTGTGTGTGTGTGTGTGTGTGTGTGCGTGAGTGCCCTCAGAGGCCAGCGGTATCAGATACCCTAGAGCTGGGGTCCTAGGCAGCTGTGAGTGTCCAGAAGTGGGTTCTGGAAACCAAGCTTAGGTTCTCTGCAAGAGCAATAAAAGCTCTTAAGTGCTGACCCATCTCTCCAGCTCCAAAAAGTTAATCTTAAAAACATACAAAACATGGATTTTTAAAATTCATTTTGGACAAGGGGTATGGTCCAGTCACGAATTATACTGGTCAAGTAAGAAATGAACAAAAAACTCGCTGTATGGCTTTCCAATGACTCATCATTATTCATGTCAGATTTCAGCGGGTTACAAAGATGTTCTCTTCAAAGGAATTCTTAGTCTGTATCAACAGATCCTTCTGGAACCTAAATAAATCATTTAATCTCTCTGTGCTTTCAACTGTCATGTGCGTCATCAAGACGACTGGATTAGGTAAGTCTTAGTGATCAGGAAAACTCCAAGTTCTCTAAACTTACTCCATAGATTACAGCCACTTGATTTGTGTACAAAGACTTCCTGCAATTCTCTGAGTAAGATTGCTTGTGTAAATCACATTTTTATACTTTTACTTGGCATCTTAAGTGGGGCAAAGGCATTTTAAATATTTCAAAAACAAAATAACAGAGACCCAGCCAGGACTGGGAGATGTAGTAAAGATGAAGGAATAATTCAAGTTTGGGCCTGAGGTTTTAGCATACTCTCTTGTCTCCCACTCTGATATTCTGTCTTCTTGTCACATTGCCTAGCAACTGTAGGACATAGTTAAAAGCTCAGTAGCTGTTATGAACAAGAGAGATTGCTTTCCATGTAGTAAAATGCTTCTAGTTTGAAACATGGAGAGAATGGATGTATCAGCAATTCTATTACATGTACCTGTCCCAGGCACTCTTGAACATTCGTCTAGAGAGAGATCCATAGGGAGACCCACTCGAGCACCATCAATGGCCAAGCACCAAGAAACACTGATCAGTAAAGGAACAGGGAACAAAATCCAGTAAACTCACAACATGGAGCACTGTATACCAATTTTATTAAAATAAAAACTTGATCTAATTTAGTGAAAAATAGATAAAAGTCAATGAGAAAATATACTTCATAAGGTTTTGTACATTATGATACTATTCTGTGGATTAAAGAATCCAAGGCAGTATAACACATATGTGCTATACATACATAACATATGTGCGCCATCTTCAATTTGACATCTACTAGTGAGTATACTAAAATAGCATGACTAAACTGTAGTTATTAAATGCATTTAGTTTAAGGTCCTGCTCCTAAATAGCAAACCAAGCAGCTACAATGTCCGAGACTGCGGTCAGCACCATGGACAGTATCCTGCAGGTCAGGACCATGGCCAGTCCCAAAAATGGCTGAAGGTTCCACACAAGAACAAAGCACGTGTTAAATTTTTAAAATATTATTTTATAGTAGTAGTATATTACATCAAGTGACTTTGCCAAGTCTGGAGAGATGGCTCTGCACTTGAGAGCACTGGCTGTTCTTGCAGAGAACCAGGGAATCCAATGCACGCAGACAAAACATTCATATACATAAAATATATCTTAAGTGACTTTTATAGGCAAAACTAAGTTATAAACAACATTTTTGGATATGCTTAGGCCTTTCAATCATAGGAGATGTAGAAAACGTCAATGAAGGTGAATTTAAGTCTGATAAAGTACGACTCTGTCAGACAGAAGGACACACTAGGTGATCCTTCCAGAAGACACTCACACTGAAATGACCTTTACAAGTGTCACAGACAGAACGTCCACTCTAGAGTTTTTGAAATGCCATTTCTCCAAAGCACAGCTGTGTCACACCGATGCTGACAACCAGCCTCCACACTCTCCACATCAGCCAGGCCCCAAGGTATCCTTCAGACATCTGCCCCACCTGCCTTAGTCCAGCCCAGTCACTTCACTTATAGTTTGAGCCAGAAAGTCCCCTTTAGAGAGTTCACCTCTCTAAAGCTCTGAATGGAGACAAGAAAGCCATTTCTAGTAGAAGAAAACTGGTTTTGTAACATATGGTCAGCCATAAGATGCACTTTTTAATCCATGAAAGTTTGCAGTACACAATCTTGGTTACGGCTTTGTTGCTCTAATAAGACACTATGGCCAAGACAACTTAGAGAAGAAAGCATTTAATTTGGGGGCTCACAGTTCCAGAGGATTAGCATCCATGACCATCACAGCAGAGAGCACAGAAGCAGGAAAGCAGGTAAGACCCTGGACGGTACCAGGCTTATGTTCTGGTCCATAAACACGAGGCAGAGAGATAGGTTAACTGGATTAGCCTGGGCTTTTGAAACCTCAAGGTTAGCCCCCAGTAACATGCCTTCTCTAACAAGGCCACACCTTTTAATCCTTCCTCAACAGTTCCACCAACTGGGGACCAAGCACTGGAATATATGAACCAGTGGGAGGCATTGGCAACCGAGCCACCACATACACCTTTTCAAATAGAAAAAAAAAACCCTATATTAAAAGTTAAAATTAAGGGCTGGAGAGACAGCCCAGAAGTTAAGAGCATATACCCGGGTTCAGTTCCTAGCATCTAAACAGGGCAGCTTACAACTGCTTGGAATCCCAGTTCCAAGGGATCTAATGGCCCTAACCTCTGGAGGCACTGGCATGTATGTAGATGAACATAAACTCACAAAGTCATGCAGGCAGGCACACACACACACACACACACTAAATCTTTCAAAAGTTAGATTTAAAGACACTCTTGCTCTCTTATTTAAACAAATGAATTTAAAGAAATTAGAAACTTGCCCTAAATTCAAACACACTGCCTCATTAAATATTTCGCAAGGTAGTCACTTTCGTCTGTGCAAACAGGGAACCCTGGCCTCTCGCGCTGACCTACTTCACTTTGGCGCTAACTCTTCTGCTCTCCTCTATGCTATGCTATGCTCCAGGTGAGACGGATAAGGGAATCGCTTATGTCAGTGTCTCCCAAAATGTGACTGAGAAGAACGGCTTAAAGGTGGCTGTTAAAAACACCCTCACATGAATCAGATTCCCCCAAAGCCTGTGAAACTGTTTCTAAAGATAGACCATCCAGGTAACCCTTTCAGGCTCTTCTGGAAAGCTCTAACTGTGCATCCCTCTCTATCAAATGTCCCGGTCGAAACCAAGGACTTCCATCCTCACTCCGGCTTTTCTCAGCACTCTTATTTGCTTCCACAATGAACAAAGGGCCAACTGAAGGTAAGCTCTGAGCCGGCCTTCCCTCCGACTCAGGGGGAAAAAAGTAAAAGTTACTAAAGGTAAGCTCTGAGCCGGCCTTCCCTCGACTCAGGGGGAAGAAGTAAATTGGCACGTTTCTGGGCAGCTGGGCAGACACTCCCACTGGGATTCTCTCCTAGTCCTTTGCTGTCACTTTTCTGAGAGCAGTGAACAATGTGCTGGCACTTTATACCAACTTCTCTCAAATATTATCGCCTTTGATCCAGCTTAAAGCTACTACATCTGAGAATGGCTTCAAAGTCACTGGGCTGAGAGATAACGGTGGCCCCGTGACAGCAACGAGAACAACACACAGTCCCCCGGCAGCGGTTCCAGAACACCATGGGAACGGAATCATTTGAAAAGCGGTATGAGCATACAGAGCTCTCACTGCAGAAAAGGGGGGGGGGTGATGATCACAGACAAAGCCTAGGCAAAATCACCTCCCAAAGGTAAGCCAGGCATCGAGCAGCAGTAAAGCAAAGACTTGGAATTCAGCCAGGTATGGTGGTGCACAACTTTAATCCCAGCACTTGAAAGACAAACGTAAAAAGACCACTGAGTTGGAGGCCAGCCTGGTCTACACAGTGAATTCCATCTAGCTAGAGCTCTGTAGTGAGACTCCCTCAAGATAGAGGAAACAAACATAGGCTGTGGCAATCTACAACTCCAGGAACAGAGAAATCACTTGAAAATAAATAAGACTAGAGGTAGCAACAACAGGGCTGGTGAGATGGCTCAATGGGTAAGAGCACTGACTGCTTTTCAGAAGGTCCAGAGTTCAAATCCCAGCAACCACATGGTGGTTCACAACCATCCGTAATGAGACCTGGCGCCCTCTTCTGGTTCGTCTGAAGTCAGCTACAGGGTACTTATGTATAATAATAAATAAAAAGAGGTAACAACATCAATCTTTTTCCTTTTCTAATCAATGTTTTGGTTGTGAGCTTAGCCTTGAACAGCTGAAACATTTTTTCAACCTGACTGTTTAATTTAATGTGCATGGATGTATTGTCTTTATCAGGCATCAGTGCATAGAGCCTTTGGGGGACAGAAGAGGGCATTAGATCCCCTGGAACTGGGATTACAGAGGGCTGTAAACCTCTACCTGGGTATTGGGAATTAAACCCCGGGTCCTTTGGAAGAGTAGCCAGTGCCCTTAACCACTGAGCCATCTCTCAGGCCCAAGATCAATTATTTTTGAAGACTCAGATAAATAAAGGATAGTACTTTGAGAAGTGTGGCAGTGTGGGGGGAAGGGAGGCAATTAGGAAAGAAAATTAAGGATCATACAAAAACAACAGAGAAACAGGCCATGCCAACCAACCTCTCTACTTCCTCTTCTACTTCATACAAATTATCTACAGTAAAGATTGCACTTCTCCACAGTAACGGAAAAGAACGTCCTAGACCAATAATCTTATCTACAAAACCATGAGAAAGACACTTGCTTACAAAGTCACTATAAAAAGAAACAAACAAATAACAAAATACTACTAATTGTCCTTCCCAAATATCCATGAAATTGAAAATACACACACACACACACAGAGACAAACACTAAATCCACATTTAAATTTAAATTTAAATTATCTATCCTTAGACAAATCTTTTGTTGTTGTTGTGGATTTGCATGTGTATGTATGTGTGCCTATGTGTATGTGTCTGGGTACAGTTTATGTCTTGGGGGGGAGGGGTGCATGTGCATGCACATACATGTAGAGACCTTCTTTCATTGATTTCTATACCAGGAACTACTGATTCTGCTGATCAGAATACCCTAGCCAGCTTGATCTAGGGATACTATCTCTGCCTCCCAAATGCTGAGGTCATTAGTAGGCTACCGCACCCAGCCGACATTTATGTGGATGCCAGGGATCGGAATTCCTGATTCTCCTGAATTCGTGAGCACTAAGCCATCTTTCCAGCCCGTGATTTGGGGTTTTCTTGTTTGCTTTTTATGATCTGGGGATCCAATCTAGGGTTGTGTACACATGCATGTTAGGTGTGCCAATTAGTTTTTGTCAACTTGACATAAACTAGAGTAACTGGGAAGAGGGAACCTCGACTGGGAAGTGCCTCCATTAGATGAGTCTGGAGGCAAATTAATGAGGCATTTTCTTGATTAATGATTGATGTGGGAGGGTCCAGCCCACTCTGGGCAGTACTACCCCGGCAGCTGATCCTGGGTTGTGGAATACATTATAAGCAGCCTTCCTCTATGGCCTCTGCTCTGCTCCTCTGCTTGACTCTCTTCAGTCTTGGCTCCCATCAGGACATGTAAGCCCAACGAACCCTGCCTTCCCCAAATTTCTTTTGGTCATAATCTTTATCACAGCAATAGAGAGCAAACCAACACACGAGGCAAACTCTCACTGGGCTATATCTATCCCAGCCCCCTCAAGAATAAATCAGAACACCAAAACTTAGAACAGATATAAATACAAGACAAGCAATGAGTTTAGCAAACTACTCAAAAGAGAATATGTTCAGATAATTTATTAAGATTCTGTGAATGTGAGCTGGGTGTGGTGGCGCAAGCCTTTAATCCCAGCACTCGGGAGGCAGAAGCAGGCAGATTTCTGAGTTCAAGGCCAGCCTGGTCTACAGAGTGAGTTCCAGGGCTATACAGAGAAACCCTGTTTCAAAAAAAACAAAAACAAAAACAAAACAAAAAAACCCAAAACCTTAGTTTTCCTTTCTTCATTCACAGAAACTTTTTTTTTTTTTTTTTTGTTTTTCCAGACAGGGTTTTTCTGTATAGCCCTGGCTGTCCTGGAACTCACTCTGTAGACCAGGCTGGCCTCAAACTCAAGAAATTCGCCTACCTCTGCCTCCCAAGTGCTGGGATTAAAGACGTGCACCACCACGCCCGGCCAATTTTTTTTTTAAAGATTTATTTATTCATTATATGTAAGTACACTGTAGCTGTCTTCAGACACTCCAGAAGAGGGAGTCAGATCTCGTTACGGATGGTTGTGAGCCACCATGTGGTTGCTGGGACTTGAACTCCAGACCTTCGGAAGAGCTGTCGGGTGCTCTTACCCACTGAGCCATCTCACCAGCCCAAGATTTTTTTTTTAAAGATAAAAATTAAATTATCAGGGGACATGGAGATAGCTCAGATAGTGAAATGTTTGCCCCATACATATGAGGATCTGAATTCCAGCTCCAGCTGCCAGGTAAAATCTGATGAATTGTAGTTATTCTAGGACTACTTTACTGGGAAAGGAGGAAAGCCTACACAACACACAATGCCTCTCGGTTTGCACAGCTGTCACTGGTAATCAATGTGTAAGGTCCAATAATCAATAATTATAGAGATCTCAGTAACTGAGAATAATACAAAAAATCAGCTTTAGGTAGCTACAATAATAATAATAATACCTACCTTCTATGTCCTGTCCAATAGAAAGTCCAGCCCATTTTCGCTATAAAATAAAAAGGACAGTTAAAATCAAGTCAGTATCAGAGAAATGAAAAAAAAAAAGATGGGTAGCTATGAACTTCAGAAAGACTGTAAAACCAAGACACAGTATGTTGTTATGTGCGAAACTGTGATCACCCACACCCAAAACGCCAGTGTTTAGCTCCTGGGTGTGTGATTAACTGCATCTATAGTCAGGGTCTTTGCAGACTGCATTAGGATAAGCCCTAAGCCAACGTGACTGGAGATGCAAGGAGAACGCCATGTGATGACAGAGGTAAAAATGAAGTGATGCCAGCCACGGACTGCCGACACCCCACCGGCTCCGCACGGCCAGCCCTCCTGGAGCCCTCGGGAGCAGCTAGCTGTATGCTGCCTTTGCGAGCTGCCAGCTTTCAGAACCATGAGAGAATATTTTTCAATTTTCACCCATTCTAGAGCAAAGCTGTCCGTGGTGTGCAAAGTTTTGTACAACACAATACACCTCCCCATCTTCCTATGGCAGATGGGTCTGTATTAGTGCACAGCTGCAGTTAGTTGTGTGTGATTTGCTGTAACCACAAAAACAAATTAAATTCATGAAATTAAACTAAAACTGGTCAGATGATCCACACTGAAATCATGAAGTGGTCAGGATTACTCTGTGCAATCCGGCCAAAGGATTTTCGGGTGCTTAGAGCCAGTCACCTGTCCTGACTATACTGGCAGGAGACAGGAATAGAATGCACTTAGGTAAGAATTCAGGGCTACCTTATCAGATTTAAAATCAGTTATTACTGATAGTGCTCCACAGAATTCTGGGGACATAAGTTCTGGCTGAAAACCCACTGCTTGCCTGCTCATGTGACCACAGTGGACCCTAGGGCGGGTGGGTAAAAGATGCTACACCGAAAGCAACGAGTGCTCCCCTTCCAGTTTCCTGCTTCTTCCTCTGACCACACCCCCAAAAGATCCTCTACAAAACCCACCTTCTCTCTGGCCAAGATGACACTTAGCAACGCGCTAGTCAGTCTAGGCTTTGGGACACAAAGCAACTGGTTACACTGCGATTCCGCACTTTAACCGCAAAGACAGTCTTTGGATGATAGTACCGGTATCCAGTGTTTGTCCTGAGAATCGAATCAGTTATCACATTCCACGAGGCTTGGAGTGGATCTTGGGAGGATTCTGTTTTGTTTTTTGAGACAGGGTCTCAATTTGTGGCCCTAGCTAGCCTGGAGCTCTGTTCAAAGCTAGACAGTCCAAACGTTTTATTAAACTATATTAACTATTAAACTAAACTAATTAATCAGTTCATTTATATTTTGAGACTGGGCCAGGGTCTCGTATAGCCCAAATTTTTAATCTATAGAAACAAATATAAAATTTACATTGCTAGGAATGTGGGTCCTGGGAGTCAGGTGGCACCTTTGGTACTAGGGGTGAGCACTGGGCACCATGACTGTGGACTCCTCACAATCCACTCACAGTTATGCCTTCCAAGCTCCAGAGATGCCCAGAAAGCCAGATTGTAGTCTAGACAACAACTCTCCACAGGCTAGGTCGAACAGCACAGCATTATGAAACCTCTATTATTAGATGTCAATTTTATAAATAATATAAATGATGTGTTACCCTGGGACTCGGTGTTAAAAGCACATCACACTTTTTCGAACAGCCAACTGATAATACCTCAGACTTTTTTTTTTAACTTGAAAAAAACTAAAGATACTGTAGTGGCTATTCCTGGTTGTCAACTTGACAATATTTGGAATGAACTACAATCCGGAATTGGAAGGCTCACCAGTGACCCTTATCTGGAGGCTTGGAGATCCTTATCTGGATCTTGGTTTGAAGATCTTGAGCCATAGTGGCTATGGATTCCAGAAGATTGAATCTCCGAGTTAAGGAACACACCTTTAATCTGGGCTATGCCTTTCATCTGGGATTAAAGGTGTGGTGGAACACACCTTTAATCTGGGCTACACCTTTTGCTGGAGACAATATAAGGACATTGGAAGAAGGGAGTCTAGCTCTTGCTCTTGCTCCTTCGCCTGCTTGCTGCGTGAGACTGAGTAACTGCTAGATCCTTGGACTTCCATTCACAGCTGCGACTGAACCATTGTTGGGAATTGGGCTGCCGACTGTAAGTCATCAATAAATTCCTTTACTATTTAGAAATTATCCATAAGTTCTGTGACTCTAGAGAACCCTGACTAATACAGATACTATAAAAGTATCATTGTAAATAGTTGACAAATTAAAAATGTATCTTTAGGGTCAGTGAGATGGTTCAGAAAGCTAAAGTGTCTGCCATCAAACCTAATGACATGAACTTGAGCCCAGGACCCACATGACTCTTGCCAACTTTTCTCTGACCTCCACTGTTGCATGAGTGCCCTCCCTGTAAACAAAGTAAGTAAAATGAATGCTTTTTTCAAAAACTAATATATCTTTAAATTCTGTATGCAACATCTAGGTGGTTCTCTTTGCTATGAATCAATACAGTTAGAGAGCAACGTTTGCTTAAAATGAATTGACGCCTGCAACTTTTCTGCTAAGGAGAACTCATTTTTGTTACCTGAGGCAAGCTGAACGCGATGCATCCTGGAACCACTGACGGATGGGTCCTCAGCGTAAATATGTACTTGTGATTGGGGGACGTCCTCACCATCACATGCCTAAAACACAGAGCACAGTCAGGGTGCCAACGAGAAATGGCTTCTATGTGTGTTCTTCCCATGCTCACGTTTGACGGACACAGACAACACATAGGAGACACAGACAACACATAGGAGAGCCCTGACAGAAGACCACAAACTGGGCTCCCAAAACCTGTAACTCAAAATATCTTCCAGACATAAAGACATCTAGGCCCACACAACATGAGCAGAATGCAGCCAAGTTCCAATGAGCACATCTGATTCGTGAGGCTTCCAGTTTACAGGAAACTGAAAGCACGACTCAAAGTCCTTGCTATTAAATACGAGGAAGATGAATTTCCTTTTCTGAGGGTAATTTCACATATCCCAATAAAATAAATGTAGGAGAACCAAAGGCAGGAGAGCTAGAACATATGTATATGAGCTAGCTGTTAGTTTTTAAGGTTGCTTAGGAAATCTTCAGACTCTCTCAGAGCCTGAACATTATGATAGCGGGTTTTTTTTAAATATTTATTTATTTATTATTTTTTAAATATTTATTTATTATAATAATAAATAAATATAATAATAAAATATGTAAATACACTGTAGCTGTCTTCAGACACTCCAGAAGAGGGCGTCAGATCTCATTACAGATGGTTGTGAGCCACCATGTGGTTGCTGGGATTTGAACTCTGGACCTTTGGAAAAGCAGTCGGGTGCTCTTACCCACTGAGCCATCTCACCAGCCCCATGATAGCGGTTTTTAAAACAGATATTACAAATGAAAAATTTCCCCAAATACATCAACTTCCATACAGAAGCCCAACTTCAAAGAACTCTGAACTGATTCATAAGTTAGCAGAAGTTATCCATAATAAATATATATATGCCATCTCATGGTAATGGTCTACCCCAGGAAGCCAATGAGTCCTTTGGGATAGAAGCTTTGACTTTTGTTAAGTGCTGGCACTATTTTTGTATGTGAATGAGAGGGGGGGTGGGGAACTGCTGCAGAGCAAGCCCCTCGGAGCTGTTGGAGCCAGGCACACACTCTGCCACTAAGTGTCACCTCCAGACACACCTTGTCTTTCAGCAAACAGCTTTTTCACAGTGCTGCACGTGTTAATGGTTTGCCCCCGTGTATCTGCTACATTTGAAGTGGAAAGTGCAGCGTGTGTGAAAGAATGCCATAAAACCCCCTCACTGATCAGCCTTATCTTCAGTTTGACAGCACAGAATGCTCAGTATACCTCCCTCTCACGCTGAGGCGGAGACCACAGGTCCCCAGACCTATGATGTGGATGGCACTGACCTTGCCAACAGTCTTTGGAAGGTCGGTAGGTGACATGAGTCAGGTAAGATAAATTATGATGAAAGTGCTTTTAAAAATGTGAGGGTTTTGTATACCTTCAGCTTCCGCTCCTCTTGTATTACCATAGTAACAGTGATCACGCTAGTAAAACTCTGAAGGGATCACGAGCATGCCAGGCACTGTTGTAAATGTTTTCATTAGGGCAACTTATCCCTCACAACTCCTCCATTTTATAGATCAGGACACAGGAACACAAAAATGGCAAATGCCATCAGTTTGTGACTGTCAGCACTAGGATCCAAACTTGGACAATAAGACTTCAAAGCAAGGTGACTACCAACCATGTTATGTGATACCTATACCCAGTGTGTCTAGCCTAAGAAAATCAACCTTTAAAACAGTTTATGAATAATGTATATATGCTGCATTTATCAAGGTTTGACAGTGTAATGACAGAAATGCATAACTCTCATCCCCATTTTCCAGCTTGGCA
This sequence comes from Mus musculus, assembly GCF_000001635.26. NCBI lineage: Eukaryota > Metazoa > Chordata > Mammalia > Rodentia > Muridae > Mus > Mus musculus. The sequence goes on from NC_000077.6 coordinate 103,930,613, forward strand.
AGAGTTTAAAAAAAAAAAAAAGGCAATTTCCAAAAGTTTTCCTAAGATGATTCTTTGGAATCGTATTCTAAAACAATACCTAGCAAGTTAAAAGAATCAAGTCAGACAGCTACTCACTGGCCAGACTGGAAATCTTTTTCGTTCACAACCGCACAGTTGCTTAAAGATAATTCATCAGTAGGGCATCTCGCAGCTTGCATAGTCTGAAAGAATCAACGATTAGAAACATAAGTCATGGTTTCAACCTTAAAGAACACCGCATGCCTCCTGCTCACTGCTCTCCATCACCACAGACTCTGTAGTAAATGTCCCTCCATCCTGACTCCCGTGTTTCTTCCTCCAGGGTAGCGGCAACCCCTTCACTCGGGAAGCTGCCTATCTCTCATTTTCTGTGCCTGTGTGCAGCCACGCTCACCCCTATCCCCCGTGTCCCCCGGCACTAGAAGAAAGCACCCTTCCTTACCACACAACTGCATAAAGGCTTTCCACTCTAAATGGCATCAACAGAAACCTACAGAAAGCAAAGGCCACACACATCAGATACACACTTGGAAACACAGACCCGACAACCAAGTTAAAGTCCTTGAGGCCAGTCCAGACTACTGCTTAGAGCCGATATATTCTTTTGCTCAAGCTTATTTGAATTGATTTTCTATCTCTTTCATAGGAAAGAATCATGACTGATAAAATGCAATAAAGTCAAGTAGTAAATTTGATAAAAAGGTGTTATGAAAAGGCATCTTTTTATAAGAAACCCCAAGTGATTACAAATTGTATTTCCTATAGATGAAAGGAAATCATCTTCTAGCCTGAGGCAGCAAGATTACTGAAAGTCTGAGGCTAGACCAGACTACACAGCAAGCTCCTGTTCTCAAAAAAAAAAAAAAACACAAAAAGCTTCCAAACATTTCTCAACAAAAATAATTATAAGGTGTACCCAAAAAGAAAAACAGCAACCAATGGCCTTTTTGGTTAACTACTAGCCAAATATTCTCTTAAATAATGGTACACCTCGGTATATAGTTCAGGCTAGCCTCAAACTTAGGCTTGCCCTTGAGCTTCTAATCCTCTTGCCGCCGCTTCCTGAGTGCTGGCAATACGGGAGTGTGCCACCGTGTCTGGTTTAGGTGCTTCTGGGATTGAACCTGGGGCTTCAAGCTTGGTAGGCAAGCGCTCCACCAAGTGAGCTGTATCCCAGCCTCATGGGGGTTTTTATTCAGTAACACCTTTGTTCTCCACAGACTCCGGGGTCAGCTCTGACATCAATAGCCATAGTTCGAAGTGTTTATCCTTCAAACTGCAAGCCAAAGCTGATCATCCTTAAATTTGTTGTCCAGATACAAACTGATATAATGCACTTTAACCTTTTCTTGTATATGTGGTTGGGTTTTGGTGTTTTGGTTTTTTTTATTTTATTTTATTTTCATGTTTTGACTATTTGAGACACCCTCAAGACAAGCTGGCCTTAAAATGATGACCCTTCTTCCCTTGGCCTTGGGGTGTTGGGATCACAGGTGTGTATGTCCACACCAAACTTTGGGTTTTGAGGGGTTTTTGGGGGGGGTATTTATTTATTTGGTTGGTTTGGTTTTTCTTTTTCTTTTTTTTTTTTTGAAAGAAGGAAATGAGCTAGGTAATGGTGCTTACATCATTTATTTATTTATTTATTATATGTAAGTACACTGTAGCTGTCTTCAGACACTCCAGAAGAAGGAGTCAGATCTCGTTACAGATGGTTGTGAGCCACCATGTGGTTGCTGGGATTTGAACTCCGAACCTTCGGAAGAGCAGTCGGGTGCTCTTACCCACTGAGCCATCTCACCAGCCCTGGTTTGGTTTTTCAAGACGGGGTTTCTCTGTGTGTAGCCCTGGCTATCCTAGAACTGGCTCTGCAGACCAAGCTGGCCTTGAACTCTCAGAAATCTACCTGCCTCTGCCTCCAAGTACTGGGATTAAAGGTGTACACCTCCAGCACCCAGCTGATATTAGTACTTCTATTCATTTTATAGTTATTGAAGATAAGCTTTCCAGAACTAATGACATTAAAACAAACAAACAAACAAACAAACAAAAACCAACAACCCTCTAATCCTGTCAGGATTTTAAGTTTCATTACCCAAGATGAAGTTCTCTCTCTGCTGACTTTAAGGCATGGGCTGGTTAATGCAACTAGCCTTATCTTCACAAAACCGTATTAATGCTAATCAGATGCCACAGCAGCTCTCCTAGAAGAGCAGACACAAGTCCTGAAGTGTAGAAAACACTGGCAGTCGCTGCCCTATTGACAGGTAAATTACCAACACAGGTTGGTCAGAACCAGGGGTGTGCAGGATGCCCCAGGATGTCCCTGAGGCCTTTTTATTTAACAGGGGCTTTACAATACTGAATCTTTCCCACGCTCCACATGGAGATAGGAAGTAGCATCATTTTCTTCTTTAAAAATTATTTTTATGTATGTGTGACAGACAGCACACCTGTGTGGGTGTCTGAGGGGGCAGAAGACAGTGTCAGACCCTGTAGCTGGAGTCACGGATGGTTGTGAGCCATGCAGAATGGGTGCTGGGAACCAGACTGGTCCTCTGAAGACCATCCAGGGCTCTCAACCATTTTCACCTCGCCTCGCCTCCTCTCTCCCTCCACCTCCTCCTCGTCTTCTTCTTTCTTCCTTTCTCTCTCTCTCTCTCTCTCTCTCTCTCTCTCTCTCTCTCAAGATCATATATGATTACTGGTAACTACAAATATTTAAAAGAGCTTAAGGTGTTGTGCCCATCTGTAATCACAGCCGTCTTGACACTAAGGCAGGAAGACTACAACTATCAGGGTAGCCTGGGCACCACAGTGAGTTATGGGCCACTTAAGTCACTGAAAAACCCTGTCTCAAAAACTGAAACAAAGAGGGTTGAAAGCAAGAATAGTTATCTAAATCTTTTATTAACAAAACAACAACAAAAACACTGAAAAGAGTATATTCAAGCCAGTGGCTCAGCATGTAAAGGCTCCTGCTGCCAAAGTCTGACAACCAGAGCTCCAGCCTCAGGAACCACAGAACTGACTCCTGAAAGCTGTCCTGTGACCTCCAGGACACTCAACCTAAAGACAAAGAAACCCCAAACCCCTAAGTGTGTGTGTGTGTGTGTGTGTGTGTGTGTGTGTGTGTGTGTGTGTTTTTAAAGTTAGAAACAGAATAGTTTAAGCTTCATGTTATCCGAGTGAAGGCTTCCAGGGGTTTTTCTGAACACATGTATTAGCACCACGGAAAGTGTAATGCATTTTAATTAATTTGAAGAAAAACAGTAGACAGATGGAAATGTACTAGCCACGTTTCAGTAAAACATTTCCATAAATGGTGATTAGTTTGATTAAAAAAAAACAATGTCATAATTTCAAAAGTACAGCCAAATTCCTTTACTTTGATCCAAGCTTTGATTGTCACTAAAATCAAGTGACAAAATAAGCTAAATTTGGGAACGGGCCTTTGAGCAGATGCATCGCAAAACAGTTAAGCAAGATGCCGAAGAACAATGACTCTCGCTTCGCTTTGGGATCACTGGTAAAGATATGAGATTATACATTTGATCACTGGCTGCTTCTTTTTTTTTTTTTTATGTTTGACTGTGTGTATAAAATCTCAGCACATCAGTGAATATGCAATATGGACATACTAGGATTATATAAATAATTTGACATGTGAATTCGTGATCAAGTGTTTGGAAAGCACCAATTTCCCATGACATGAACAGAGTCAAGGTCACAAGTTTACCTTCCAAATGAAAGAGCATTTTGTTAGGGTCACACCTGGACCAGCCATCCATCAAAAACTTAACAATTTAAAGTTTTCTATCTTCCTAGAGTCTCTTTACTTTCAAGTTTCTTCCCTTGATTATCTTTCCCCTAAATCTGCATCCCTTCCTTGGCCAATTCTTATACACTCTACAGTTCTCAGCTTAGACAATACTTATTCTAGGAGACATTCTGGACAGCTGCCCCTCCCCACAGAACTGAGAAGACATGCATGGAAGCCCTGAAGATGACCTTCACTGTCTGCCTACACACTTGAATCATACCTAGGATAATTCTTAAGGTTGGAGACTAGATTTTGCTCATGTCCATACTTCCGGAGGACTACTCCTGGGCCTGGTACAGTGAGTGCTGGTTAATCGTAGATTACAAACCCAATTCAAACCACCCAAAGGACAAGTGTCCAAGGCAGTATCCCTTCAAGGTCATTTAGGATATCACAGAATTAGATTCAGATGACTTAATCACTACACAACTTGGGGCTAGGAAGATAGCTCTGAAGGTAGGGACAAGGGATCCACACAGCAAACTGGATGAGGAACCTAGCCATGTATGGGAGCTCTGAGTTTGGCCAAGAGCTGATATCTCAGTGGATGAAGAGTAATTGAGGGGTGATTCTTTTTTTTTTTTTTAAGATTTATTTATTATTTCATGTAAGTACACTGTAGCTGTCTTCAGACACACCAGAAGAGGGCATCAGATCTCATTGCAGATAGTTGAGAGCTACCATGTGGTTGCTGGGATTTGAACTCCGGACCTTCGGAAGAACAGTCAATGCTCTTAACCACTGAGCCATCTCTCCAGCCCCGAGGGGTGATTCTTGACATAATCCTCTTGCTTTATATACACACACAGAAGACATGTATGTACACAAATATGTGCACCTACACACATGCAAAAAACATACATCCACAAAGGCACACCACATACATATACATATTGGAAAAATATAAATCAATAAATGGAACAAAATTACTTCCATGACAGAGCCAACACAATAGAAACTTTACAAAATGGTAGGTTAACCTCATTTGTAAACCTGTTTACCTGTCAATGTCCTTTAATAGGAAGGGGGTGGGAATCTGTGGATATCATCTGGGCAGCCAATTTAAACAGATGCTACGAGGAAAGGGCCTCCCTATTAGAAGGCAGAAGCATCTGTGTTTTGGTGGTAAGCCAGGCAGGGTATCTCATTTTAAAACAAAGTGTAAGTCCCTATAAATAGTCAAGTTGTCTATTTACCATAGAAATGCCAAGGAAAAATTCCATACTTTTTTTTTTTTTCTAAAACTGACTTTGCCTCTAGGGAAAAAAAAAAATACAAGCCAAACACTACAGGCATATAGCCTTTTAAACATGAAATTATAATCAGTGATGGGTTGTTTTATTAAGGTGAGTTGTTCAAGTTACTGGAACACATAACTGCTTAAGGATATAGGAGTGTCTTCATTGTAATTTAAAATGCCAAACAGTATGGGTAGTGGGCTATAGGCCACTGGCAATTCTTAAAGAATGTCAAGGTTATCAAACAAAAGGGAACTCCAGTGGAAGTAATTATGACATCGGTCATTCCAGAGCCTTTAAACGGCAGAGAATTTGCTTCTTTTCAAAAAGAAAAAAGGGGTGGGGGGAGGAAAGTGCAGGCTTTAAGCAGGATTTTCTGGACAGTATTTCAGTTTGCCAATTTAAATAACACAGTCTTATGTAAAAGTTTCCTTTAGAAAATAGATTACTTGAGTGAACTTTTAAATCAAATAACAGCACGGTCAAATAAAGAAAAATTCAATATGAGGCAGCGAGTGGTAACGAACGCTCCTGTAATCCCAGCACTTGAGGGGTGGAGGCACGAAGATCAGGAGGTTAAGATGACCCTCAGCTACAAAGGGACTAAAGACCAGCCAGGACCACCAGAAACCCTATCCAAAAGGAAAGGGGAAAAGAAAATCAGAGTGTGCTAGCAGACTAGAAAGGGCTCATCACCAGACATTCCCTCCTACCCTGACTATAACCCTGAAGAACATGCTGTCTCTTCCTCAGGCCTCTCGCCTCAGGCCTTGGCTCCATTTCTCCAGAGGTTTGCAGATTCCCACAGGAAAGAGAGGAATACACAGAAACTTGCCCCAGGTCCAGCCTAGCTGACATGCCCCCACTCAAATATTTCTCCTAGGGGATCACTCTGAAGAACTAAGGGTTTAAAATTGCCCTTTCATGTGGGGCAGGGTGTGTGGGAGGGGAGGGGGCGTATGGCCCATGACTTCTATCTGTAATCCCAGCATTGGGAAAGCTGAGGCAGGAAGAGGAATGGCCACAAGTGTTCATGGCTGTTTTAAATGACCATCTCTGAGGAAGAGAAAAGAAACCTTCACTTTGCAACAAAGTAACTCCCAGACCTAGGACTAGTAGCATTAATGAAAACTTAGAATTTCATTTTGGAGTATCACTATCCACATTTCAAATATCACAAGTGCCTGATCTCTACCACTGCAGATGGTTCCAGTAGATACGATTGGTCCAGAGCAACATAGAAATGTTACCATAAATGGTCACCTGCAAGACCACAGAACCTCCTACACTATAAACTCCGATGATACTTGCAGCGCATGCCTGTAATCCCAGCACTTGGGAGGCAGAGGCAGGAGGATTTCTGAGTTCTGAGTTCGAGGCCAGTCTGGTCTACAGAGTGAGTTCCAGGACAGCCAGGGCTATACAGAGAAACCCTGTCTCGAAAAACAAAAACAAAAACAAGAAAAAGGGGGTTGTTTTGGTTTTGGTTTTTGGTTGGTTGGTTGGTTGTGTGTGTGTGTGTGTGTGTGGTTGGTTGGTTGGTTTTGGTTTGTTTTATGGTTTTTTTTTTTTTTTTTTTTGAGATAGTTTCAAGCAGCCCAGGCTGGCCTACAACTCACATTATATAATCAAGGATGGCTCTGAACTTCTAATCCCCCACCTCTACCTCCCCAGGGCTTGAATTACAGATGTGTAACTACCACACCTGGGCTTCTTGTTAAACTCTTGAAGACAGGCTGGTGAGAAGCCTCAGTGGGCAAATGTGCTTTTCCTCCAAGCTGAGGAGTTCCATCCCCAAGCCCCACACGGTGGAAGAAGAACTGACTCCCACAAGCTCCCCACATGCAGGCCATGATTCATGCAGAAACCTCCGTACCCACGCCCCCCCCACACACACACACATAATTAAATGTAATTTAATTAAGAAAAAATTCTGAAGATGTGGGATACGAGGCTGGGATGCGGGGGAGGGGGAAACAAAAAGCTTGGTGTGCCATAGTCATTTTCACAAGTCTCTTGGAGCATCCTTGACATTCCCTGACTCAGACGAATGCTGTGCACATAACGAGCGAACCTCTTGACACCTGTCGAGTCCTCAAGATTCTTTTATAAATGTCTATTTTAAGAAGCTTTCACTTTGATCTTTCAGGGGGAAAATCCGTGCGGAAAAAATGAGAACATCAAACAGCAATAACATCAAATACTGGCAACAGTACAGAGCAGCTTCATATAAAGGTTATATGGCCTAGCAAATATAGCCCCAGGTCTCTGGTCAGTCAGTAAACCGAAAACCTACGTCCACACAAACACTAAACATAAAGGTTCGTAGCATCTGTATTCATAGTAGACAAAACTGGAAAGGTCACAAATGTCCTCCTGATGATGAATGGATAAACAACAGTGTTGTGGCCATAAGACAAAATACTACTCAGGTATTCAGTAAAAATTAATCATCAGTGTATATATTTACCATTTACGGGCAGCGGGACCTGGGAGAACGGAGCCAATACGTGAGGCGAACTGAAGTTTAGTCAGAGCATCGGGCAATTTATACTCTGAGGACCAAGAGCAATCACCTGAGTAGAGCTCTCATGAGCTCCAGCCGTCGACAATCACAAGGACAAGCTGTACGTGGCAAAACCGTGTTTCCACAGAGGCACAGAAAGGAGAGCTTAAACATTTAACTGAATAACGTCAGCAAGCAATAATGAGCAATCTGGAGAAAACGCCCTGCTATCTGCTACACCTGGGAGGGGAGCATAGCAAGGCATTCTGAGATCAGTTCCCTGTTTTGAGGAAACGGGTTCACAAGACTCTCGCTGTCTTGGAGTTTTCTCACAGGTACTCAGCACCGTCCTCACTCACGTGCTTGGGCTGTGTTCTGACGGGAGTGTACGGGGTGAGTATGTGTGCTCGCATGTGTACATATGTATGTACATGAATGTAATGCTGGGTAAAAGAAGCTGTCTGTGAGAACGCAAGCATATGGTGTTTGTCCCGTGCGTCTGGCCTATTTCACTCACTGCAATGCTTCTCAGGCTCCGGCATGTTGCAGTGCATAGCCACGAAAATGTCATTATTTTCTACAGCCTGGCTATGTTCCACTGTATGGGCAGGCCACACTTTATCTTTTTTTTCTTTTTTTTTTTTTTTTTTTTTTTTTTTTGGTTTTGCGAGACAGGGTTTCTCTGTATAGCCCTGGCTGTCCTGGAACTCACTTTGTAGACCAGGCTGGCCTCGAACTCAGGAATCCACCTGCCTCTGCCTCCCGAGTGCTGGGATTTAAGGTGTGCATCACCACTGCCCAGCTCTATCTTTCTTTTTTAAGATTTATTTTATTTATATGAGTATACTGTAGCTGTCTTCAGACACACCAAAAGAGTACATCAGATCCTATTACAGATGGTTGTGAGCCACCACGTGGTTGCTGGGAATTGAACTCGGGACCTCTGGAAGAGCAGTCAGTGCTCTTAACTGCTGAGCCATCTCTCAAGCCCCCCAAGCCACACCTTATCATTTCAACCTCAGTGACTATTCAGATTGTTTGCGCTTGGAGGCTTTAAGAAGAATGCTGCTATGAACAGCCAGGCAGCAACCGAATGTGGAGTTTGGGGGTGTTATTTGTTGTTTTGTGTTTTTGCTTGTTTGGTTTTTGAGACAGGGCCTTGCTTACATAGCTAACTGTGGTCTCCAACTTGTGATTCTCTTGCTCCGTTTTTGGAGTGGCAGGATCACAGTGTGCAGCACCATGCGTGGCTCTCTGTAGAAGTTTACACATGAACATACGTCTTCAATTTCCGATACATGCTCACCAGATACCCAATTTACAAAGTCTTTCTCCCGTTCTGGGGGTTGCCTTCACTTTCTTAATCATCTCCTTTGACACACTAAAGTTTCAATTTTGTTAAAATCCTAGTTCTCCTGATTGCTGACGCTTTTGTATCACGTCTTTAAAAACCATTGCCTAATTCAAGAATGTGCATTTTTTAAATCTAGCCCTTCTTGGAAGGGTCACAGGGTTGGGTCCTTGAATTGTTCTTGTTTATTCTTTCTGATGCCAGAGCATAAAACGGTTTACTTATTTCCTCTTTCAGACTGGCCATTGTCATGGGAGAGAAATGCAACTGGTGCTGGATATTGCTTGCCTATGCTACAGCTTTGCTGAACGTTGTTTCTAGCTTTAAATCTTCCCCTCCCCCTCCATCCCTCCCCCCCCTCCAGATAAATTCTTTAGGAGTGTCATCTGGGACTGGAGACGTAGTCCGATGGTAGAGCACTTACCCAGAATGCACTGAGTCTCTAGGTTCAATCCCCAGCACAACAGCAACAAAAAAGAAACGGTGCAGCACCGTGCTGTCTGCATAGACTGATGGTTACGGATGCACCATGCTGTCTGCATAGACTGATGGTTACGGATGCACCGTGCTGTCTGCATAGACTGATGGTTACGGATGCACCGTGCTGTCTGCATAGACTGATGGTTACAGATGCCTTTTCTTCCTTTCCTGGCACAATGGCCCTACCTAACGCTTGCAATGATGTTGAATAGAAGTGGCCAGGAGACATCCTAGCCTTGGTCCTGAGCTCTGGGGTAAGCCTTTAACCTTCACCGTGAAGAAATACGATAGCACCTGTGGGTTCTTAGTTGGTCGGGTTTTATTTTGTGAGCCAGATTTTGACAGTGCCAGCTCATAAGGTTGCTGAGACTCTTAACAAGAAAAGTGTGTGTCTGTGAAGGTGTGTTCACAACTAAAATGCCGTCTCGTTTATGACTGTATTCCACAACAGAATTTTCTTACTCTGAACAGTTTCCTCTGAAGTTTCTTAAATAAAACAATTTGACCCCAAATTTTCACAAACAAACAAAAAATAAATAAATGAAAATAAAAAAGTTTTGCACCTAAGGACATCACGGACTCTAAGGTCTAATGGATACCATGTCTTCAAAGCAGCAAAATCCATTGACTTACACTGATGGGCCTCACTCTAATTACCTTAATTGCTGGTGTTGATCTGCACCCCTGTAATTACACAGACACACACACACACAGACACACACACATTCACAACATATTTGTAACACGGAAAGATTTCTCACTTAATACAGCTTAATAACAAATACAATCATAACAATGGTATCACTTAGTTATTTTATAATTAGAGATTACTTTTAAAGACTTAGGTCAGTATGGCTGATGAAAGGCGATTGGGATTACTAGCCTACTTCAGTCCCTTAGACAGGCTCTTTTGAGCAAGCTGGGAATACAGCTCAGGACTAGTGTGTTTACCTAGCACACCAAAAAATAAGAAAACAAAGGGACCGATGTCTGCAAGTGACGTGATGGCCACCCCATGGCCACACAGATAAAGACTCGTCCCCCTAGTCCTCTGATCTGATGAAGGTGGCAGCAGTTTGGGCCGGGAGGATAATGCAGACAGGGCAGTGTGGGATGCTGGGAGGATCTCCTTTCTTAAACTGGGTATTGATTTCCTTGGATGAGTTCACACTGTAAACGTGGAAGGAATGCTGGGGGGGGGGGGGGTGTTGGCCACATGCCTTTAATCCCAGCACTGGGGAGGCAGAGGCAGGGGCAGGTGGATCTCAGAGGCTTGCCTCCTTTACAGATTGAGTTCCAGGACAGCCAAAGCTACAAAGAGAAACCCTGTCTCAAAGCAAAACAAAACAAACCCAAGAAAGTGGAAGCAAATACAGTGTACGAGTTTCTGTGTGCAGCTTTGGAACACTGCAGGTGTTTCAAGGGGGCTGTACTGGTTCCTCTTCATTCCTTCCAGCAGAGGACTTGCAGCTGCCCCACCGCAGCAGTGCACTGAGGGAGGACCTTGGGTCTCTCAGTCTGCTTCCTGGTGAGAGTGCAGCACAGCCTCCCCGAGCTTCAGCTCCTGTTTCTCTGAGGATGAATGAGGTCAAGTACAGAGCGAATGTCAGAGTCATCATCTTTCTGAAAATGCCTGTTGGAACCTTTGCTCTATTTTTCTACTGGCTTTCCGTTGTTTCTTTTTATGATTAGTTGGCAAGTTTTGTTTGGCTTGTAGTCTAGGTGCAAGTTCTATCAAATGCATGCACTCTGTCTTCTTGCACCCTGCAGATTGTCTTCCTTCTCTCATACGGTGTGTGCTGTTGATGAACTTTCTTCATCTCCCACCCACTCACATTTATATACCAAGGCCCTAAAACCTAAAGCCTGCACTGCTAACCCACTGATCACTCTGGAATGAGAACCTTGAGGTAACTAAGGTTAAGATCAAGGGGATGGGGCTCTACTCAGAAAGGATTCTAACCTTCTAGGAAAAGACAGCTTTCTCTTCCTCGACCCCCATCCCTCCCTTCCTCCCTCTCCTCCCACCCCATGATGCTGCGGCATCCAGTCCAGAAGCAATAACTCATCAGTCAATTAGGTGGTACCCTGACTTTGAATTTCTGGCCTTCAGAACTAGGAGAAAATCCGTTTCTGTTGTTTAAGCCACTGCGTAAGTAGGACTTTGTTACATCAGTCTGAACAAAGTTCAAGGGTGCCCTTTGATGCGAAGTCTTTAATATAATGGAGTCTATTTTTACTCCATAATTATCTCTGTTTTTATTCTGAGTAAGAAATCTGCTGGTCCTTAGCTGGCCATTTTGTAATCTCACTTCTCGTTGACTTGCACTGTGTTCAGTACAGGGCTCTGCACCTTGGGTGTGCTGCTCAACGTGTACCCTGAATAAGGTGCTGATCTGAGCCATCCAAACTGGAGTAATGTGGAAACAGTTTTTGTGCTGTCTGCTCCAGCAGCCATTAGTCCCGTGCAGCCCCTGAAATACAGTCAATTCAGCTGAGAAGCTGGATTCATTATTCTTTAAAATAAATCCCTCCCCCAACCCCAATACTGGGTCTAAAACCCAGACAGGATCTTAATTACTGCAACCTTCTTGCTTCAGCTTCCCAAGTAGGCCCACGCCACCAGGCCTAGAGAGAAACTGGATTTTTCACTTGCTTTTTATCACTTTATACTTATAACCATTTTGTTTCCTCATCAATAATGAAGAGAAGCCTGAAATTCCCTGCTATCACCATTTCTGTCAGGAGCAGCTTGATCAGAGGTGGTGCTACCTTGCCACTTGGAGTGGCCCAAGGAGTCTCTGACAGACCAGACCACTCCATAGTCAGGTAAAGCCAAGAGCCTACACTTAGCAGCAAATAATAGCTTCGACACAAGGAGGTATGAGGTAGTATTAGGAAAGGTTACTAAGACACACTTAAGCATGGGTGAGCTTTAGAAAGGGCACTACACTCCAGTACTGGTATGGGCTCTCAGGAGAAAGTACGTAAGCTCTCTGTAACAGCCATACGTGCAGTTTAGGGGCATCTGAAGTTACACCTCGAAGGGTTGCAAAGAAACCTTTTCATGTTTTTTTTTTTTTCCTCCTTAGTAAGTCCTTAGGAGTACTGAGCAGAACTGCAGCTGGTAAGGAAAAAGCATAGGTCACAAGGGTCATAAAAAAGAATTCAGACACTTTTTAAAAATCATAAATCAGGGGCTGGAGAGATGGCTCAGCGGTTAAGAGCACTGACTGCTCTTCCAGAGGTCCTGAGTTCAAATCCCAGCAACCACATGGTGGCCTACAACCATCTGTAATGGGATCTGATGCCCTATTCTGGTGTGTCTGAAAACAGCTACAGTATACCCATATACATAAAATAAATAAATCTTTTATAAAAAATCGTAAATCAAGGGTATAGTCTTGTTTGAGATTCTCAGAAAATTTCAGGTTTATATGTGGGGAAAAAAAACCAGAGCTATACTCAAAGGCCACACACTCTTGGGCCTTATGCAAGGTTCCCACAATATTAGCAGTATCTGTAATACCTCTATACAAAAGGCTTTGTCTCCATGTAGGCCTTCTCTGAACATTTTATCAACTGTGTTGAAATTCTTGCTGGTGAGAAAGAAGCAGACTTTAAGGTGAGAAGGCTCCTCTCTTGTCCCTGTGATTTCCCCTGTCCTCCTGGCCTGCTCAGTTCCATCGCTTTCTGGTTTGTATATGGAGGCAATTAGATGCACACACACGTAGAACTGTTTTATCTCTGGATAACCGAACCACTGCTGCCAGAGGCCGCTCTGTCCCTTCTGTTTTAAGTTCATCCTGTCTGGTATTACTGTAGCTATTTTACCTCTCTTTTGTTCCGGAATTATCTGATGAGACCTTTTCTTTTTTTATCTTTTACATTTTTGCTTTTTAGCTGTATCTTTAGTGACTAACCTAAAAATGATGGCTGGGAGCCAGGCCCAGTTGATGCATGCCTTTCATCCCAGCAGTGGGTGGTAGTAGCAGGCTGATCTCTGTGAGTTCAAAGCCAGCCTGTTCTACATAAGCAAGTTTGAGGTCACTCAGGGCTACATAATGAAACCTATTTCAGACAGACAGATTATAGATTGACAGATAGATAGATAGATAGATAGATAGATAGATAGATAGATAGATAGATGAGGAAGTGAATGGATGAATGAATGAATGAATGAATGACTAAATAAGCAAATAAATAGTTGCCGAGCTTAGAATTTTTTCAATATACTCTTTAAGAATCTAAGATGAATTCTTTTCTTTTGAATGAATTTGTAGAATTTGTTTATTTATATTTTGTGAGTATTGTTTGACACAGGATCTTGGTACAGAGCCTAAGCTAGCCTCAAATTCTCAATCCTCCTGCCTTAGCCTCCTGAGTGCTGGGATTATAGGCACGTACCACCACACCTGCCTCTGCTTCTATTTATTTTATTTTTATCACTCTGACTCCTCTTGATTGCATTTTTTCTATATTTATTTTTCTACTTTAAAAAATCTTTTTAATTTAATTTCCCATTATTATTCATATTTTTATTACTTCTGTGGTTACTCTGGATATCTATCTATATCTATCTATCTATCTATCTATCTATCTATATATATATATATATATATAGAGAGAGAGAGAGAGATCTATATATATAGATAGACATACATATATACATATATATATATATAAAACCTAAAGCTATCCAAGAAGCTCTCACTCCTTTCTGAGGAGAGCATCATAAAGTGTTTTGAGTCTACGCCAACCCTCACCCCATTCACTCAGGTGCAGCGGCCATCGTATGCTTAGTTCTAGCCGCTAAACGTCCACACGACCCCGCTGACTTCTTTTGATTACTAGCACTGCCATTGCTCTTGTTTTGAAACAGTCTCTTGCTATGTAGCCCAGCCTGGTCTCAGAGTCACAGCAATCCTCTGCCCCCGCAGCTAGGACTGGAGCCACCACACCTGGCTTCTTTAGACTTTCGGAACGGGCAGAACGATAGGTTCTTTGGCGGTCTCTCTTCAGATGATGGCTTCCTCACAGTTCCTCTCCAGGGGCCTGACTAGCCTGAGCGCCCTTCTCTGCCTTCTGTGTTCTCAGGACCTTTCCATTGCTTTCCACAACCTTGGAATCCCAAATAAATTTTTTTTCAAATATTTTATTTTTTCTGGCCACAAGTAGTTAGTCAATACAAAGTAAACTCAATTGTATTTTCATTGACTTTTTTGTCTAATTTTGGTTTTGTTTTTTTTTTTTTTTGTTTTTTTTTTTTGGTGTTTGGTTTTTGCTAGTATATTTTGACTTCTGGGGGGCAGTTATGGGGGTTTTTGTTTTGTTTTGGGTTTTTCAGTATGTTCCTTGGTTTTGTTTTCTAAGGAGAGTGTAGAATTTGATGTGTGGAGAAGTGGAGAGGATCTGGGAAGAGTTGACAGAGGAGGAAAGTGTGATTAGAATATATTGTATAAAAATTTGGGAGACAGGCAGGCAGATCTCTGTGTTTGAGACCAACCACTCTGTAGATATTACAGAGTGAGTTCCAGGACAATCAGCTAATTTCAGTATCTGAAGCCTTTGAAAATCCCATCTCCTTTTTTGTTTGTTTGTTTGTTTGTCTGTGATAGTGGTGGTTTGGGGTTTTTTGTTTTTGTTTTTTTTGGGGGGGTGTTTTTTTTTTGTTGTTGTTGTTTTGTTTTGTTTGCTATTTTGAGACAGGGTCTCACAATGTAACCTTGGCTGGTTTGGAACTCACTATGTAGACCAGGCCAGGCTTGGACTCAAGCATTCTCAAGAGTTGAAGCCTGCCTCTCCCTATCTATTTACTATGTGCACCTCATCTTGAGGAGGTCAGAGGACAGTCACGTAGGACTCGGTTCAGTTCTCTCCTTCTACCGTCTAGGTCCTAGGGATCAAACTCCGGAGCCATCAGGCTTGGCAGCCAGCGCCTTAACCCATGGAGCCATGGCATCAGCTCTCCAACCCATCTCTTTACTGCTTCTGCTGACTTCTCATTTGTGGAGTTTTGACTGTGTCATTTGTGACTCTGTGAGTGTGTGTGTGTGTGTGTGTGTGTGTGTGTGTGTGTTTATGTTTCAAGTTCCTTTTTAGGAACTTTCTGAGTCCTGAGGCTCTTGGAAGATGAGTTCTTCCAAGCAGCTTTCTGCTCACTGCTACTGGGCGGGGCATGGAGGTGCTGCCACTATTGGGCACACCTAACTACTAGCTTAGGAGTTTCAGACCAACCAAGTGGTATGAAATCAGAAGCCCAGACTTCAAGGTGATACAATGAGGAAAAAAAAAGTTAAGAGGATTTTGTTTTTGTTTGACCCAGCACCAAAGTGTGACAGGAAATTTTCCTTTCGTTTCCCTGGATGGAACAAGTTAATTCCTAGCTGACATTTATTATAAGGTGTATCCCCTGGAGGTACGATCTTTACTAAGAGGATTCTACCAAAACCACCAATGTTTACCTCCGGTCGCCAAGCTTCTCTGGAGGCAAAGGCACTCGGTGTCTAATCCCCACTTGCACATAGGTTCTGACCTGATTACTCCTTAAGCTCTAGCCAGTTACAGCTTGAATTCAAGTAGTTTTAAGATTTAGTCTTATTATTATTTATGTATATGTGTGTGCCACATGTGTACAGGAGTCTGCTAGGGCCAGAAGCAAGCATCAGATTCCCTGGAATGGAGTCACAGGCGCTTGTGAACTACCTGATACGGACGCTGGCCAAACTTGGGTCCTCCAACAGAACAGCAAGTGATCATAACCGCTAAGCCATTTCTCCAGCCCTGAGCACTTTACCTAGCACTTAAAACTTTTTGTGTGGGAAGATGGATGGGAGGAGCTAATTCAATATAGTGTAAGAAATAACTACAACTTCTCAGCTATCTGAAAAACTGAATGCCAGCAGAGAATTTAGAGAGGAGAAAAGACGACCTTGAAGTTTATAAATATCAAGATTGCAGATCCATTAAACAACAAAAAAAGAAAGGACCTTCAACAATTCCCAAGGGACCACCTTGGAGAAGTAAGATGCAGAGTCAACAGTTCTCCACCTTCTCAGGAAGCAGAGCTACCTGGAGCATCTGCTGAAGGGGAGGGCGGAGTCTGGGACTCGGCCTGAAGCAAGCCCGAGGAGCTCTTTCTTGGCCAGTTCTCAGGTGATGCTGACCACGCTGGTCTGCACAACACTCTGAGAATTGTTGTACTCAGGATACATAAACTGGAGAGATGGCTCAGTAGCTAAGAGCACTGGCTGCTCTTCCAGAGGTCCTGAGTTCAATTCCCACCACAGGCACAACTGTCTACAGCTCCAGTTCCAGGCGTTTTGAGGCCCCTCTTCTGGCTTCCCCAGGGATACATGTAGTGCACAGAAACATATGCAGACAAAACATATACACATAAAACAACACATTATGTTTTTTTTAAGCTACTGACACACATAC
The DNA here is from genome assembly GCF_000001635.26 of Mus musculus. Lineage (NCBI taxonomy): Eukaryota > Metazoa > Chordata > Mammalia > Rodentia > Muridae > Mus > Mus musculus. The sequence continues at coordinate 103,947,472 of NC_000077.6, forward strand.
AAACAAACAGGGACCATGGCAGCCTCCACAGGGCCTTCACAGATTCAAGCCAGACAGGTTCTCAGCACTGAGAGAGGGACATGGACACAGGCTCCCATCCCTAACCAAGAAGCTATTTTCAACTGACATCCACTTGCAAAAAAAACACAACAACTATATTTCCTCCAAAAAAAGTCTTAATAGATATATTAAGCACACTTATGTGTAGACCCTATGAACAACAGCAGATGGCCAACACAAAGTGAACTCAATAGTATTTTTGTAGACTCTTTGTCTCACAGGGCCTTGTTTGGGCATCATTTGTTCTACTACCCATTTGCCATATATATATATATATATATATATATTTAGTTTGTGTCTTATGAGTTTTGAGTGGGTTTTATTTATGTGTGTGTATTTCTTTTCTTTTCTTTTCTTTTCTTTTCTTTTCTTTTCTTTTCTTTTCGGTTTTTGGAGACAGGGTTTTCTCTGTGTAACCCTGGCTGTTCTGGAACTCACTCTGTATCCCAGGCTGGCCTCGAACTCAGAGATCCGCCTGCCTCTGCCTCCCAAGTGCTGGGATTAAAGGCCTGCGCCACCACTGCCCGGCGTCCTTTTTCTTTTAATTATGATTTGTTTCTTTTGTTTGCCTGTTTATTTTCTAAATAGAGAAAGAAAGAGTGTAGGGTTGGGTGGGTGGGGAAGATCTGGGGGAACTGGAAGAGGGAAAACCATGATCAAAATGTATTGAATTATTTCTCACACACACACACACACACACACAGACACACACATTAGAATACAAGCACTGTGTATATAGTAATACTCAATATACCACATCACTTAATTTAGCAAACACGAATTAAACTTATATTGTTTAATTCACTCTAAACTGATTTGAAGGCTAAATAATAATAATAAAAAAAGACTCAATTTATCTACAGGTAGAGAAAAAGAGTTATATTAGAGCCAAGTGGTTGTTTACATTAGTTCTACGTTATGAACAGTTAGGATAATACAAGAAGCAACAGTATTACTTAGGAGTATCTGACGGCTCAGTTGAGGAGATAACAGTAATTCTGAACTATACTTCAAAGGAGCTGGTTTGTTCCGCAATAGCTTACCGAGTGTAATGCATCCATTCCAGGCTCTGTTCTAAACAGGGGGAACTAAACCCGCTCTTAACACAAAATATCATCAGTATCATTCCTTAGGAGAACATGTCTTGGTAACGACAGCTAATTAAAAAAAAAAAAAAAATCCCCAAAGAAGAGGTTCTTTAGAAGATCCAGAACTTGGTGACAATGCTGACATTGGTTGTCAAGTCACATATGAGCTTATGTGTTCATAAGCTTCAACATAAGACCTCTTTACAACAAAAGCAAATCCCACCGGTGTCTCTGTAAAACATTCCATGGGTCCAGTGATCTCAAAGCCCACTATTCTTACCTGAATGGTTTTCCCATTTTCTCCCCTGTTTTGTGAGATCCACTGAGTTTGTTCTAAAGGAGCTGAGGACAGAGACACCCTGCATGGTCCCTAAAGAGCTGCTGCCATGTCATCTGCTTCCTGTGCACAGCTAAAAGTGGCGACAAACTGTATACTTTTTGCCTTAAAACTGAAAACCAACCCCCCCGCCCCCCACAAAAGATAAAATCGGTTTAAAAACGTATTTAGCTGAATTTGATTAGTCTTTGTAGCTATCTTTATAAAACATGGGCGGAAATGCAGGTCAAAGTCGATAGCAAGAGAGACAGAGTGGAACTCTCTTCAGAAGAAGAAGCATGGAGATGGCTGAAAGTGTAAAATGTGGAAAAAGAAGGAGGAGCCAGCTGGCTGGGAAAGATGGTTCCAAGGTAGAGTTCCATCCCCGAGACCCACACAGTAGAAGGAGAGTGTGGACTCCTTTGACTTTTCACCTCCACACATACAAACATGCCCTGCACATGTCCAACCACACATGTACACACAAAACCAAACGGATGCCATCTTTAAAAGGAGGAAGAAGTACACTCCGGGAGATACCTGGGAGTCATGGAAGAGTAAAGCCCAGGCTTAGAACCCCACCTCCACACAGGCCATGGGTTTTGAATCAGAGAGAGCATCGCAAATCAGTGTGGATAAAGGATGGACTCAAACACACAGCGGGACAACTGTTCTCGCAGATGGAAGGATAAAATTAACTTCATAATTCACACCAAATACAAAACTAACTTACACATAAATTAATCACAAAAAAATAGGCGAAGCAAACAAAACTTAAATAAGATCTTCGTGACTTCAAAGGAAGCTTTCCTTAAAATGGGCAAATATAACAATGACATTTAAATCTAAGACATTATGAATAAATGAAGAAAATGGTCATCAAAAAGCTATCTGCAGGGCTGGAGAGACGGCTCAGCGGTTAAGAGCACTGACTGCTATTCCAGAGGTCCTGAGTTCAATTCCCAGCAACCACGTGGTGGCTCACAACCATCTGTAATGGGATCTGATGCCCTCTTCAGGTCTGTCTGAAGACAGCTACAGTGTACTCATATAAATAAAATAAATAAATCTTTAAAAAAAAAAAAAGAAAAAAGAAAGAAACTATCTGCAGCTAACAAATCTAAAGCAAGTCCTGCCCCCCTCAAAAGGGAAAACTATACAAATAAAAAGAAAATATGAATATCCGAACTAAAGAGTGCACACGCAAGCAATAATGCATGGAGGAACTCTCCATTGACCAACAAGAAAAAAAAAACGCCCAGCCTCTCTGCTAATCAGGACAAAAACAGAAATTACATTGATGAGATCATTTTGCTTTATATTAAGTGTAATGTCAGCAACACAGAGTATGGGTGTTTAGGAGCTGTGCTACAGGGCTGTGGGGAGTGGTACACAGCATTTATTCCAGTATTTGGAGGCACAGGCAGGCAGATCTCTGTGAATAGGTCAGTGTATTCTCCAAGGTGCACTCCAGGCCAGCCTGGGCTATACTGGGAGACCGTCTCAAAAACAAAGAAAAAAATAACCAGCATTACAGCAAGTGTTTGGTGTACTACAAATACGAGCGTATCTAAGGGCTCACTCTTCTGTCAATTAACCATCTTTCTATAGCAACATTATATACCTTTGGACAGGTGAGACAGTTTAGCAAGTAAAGGCACCAAGTCCGGCATCCGGAACCCAAGCCCTGAGCCCACATGGTAGAAGGAAAGACCTCACTGCACAAGTTGTCCTCGAGCTCCACCCATGTGCTACGGCATAGACGCGCATGCTCGTATGTAAGCAAACAGATGCAAAAGCAATAATATATTTTCACCTTTGCGCCTTAAGTGCTTGAAAAAAAAAAGAATAAATTCCATATGTTAGTAGTGCTTTAAAGAATTAAATTTTCTAAAATGTATTGCACTTAACAATTCTTTTTAAATTTCTACCAAATTGATGCGCAAACACAAGTGTATAAAGCAGGTAATGAGTAAAATACCTAGCATAAATATCTAGAGCGGTCTCATAAAGTGGAGGCAAATAATAACACTAGCACTTTATTTTTGAGTTAGGGTCTTATTCTATGGCTCAGGCCAGCCTAGAACTCAGTATGTACACCAGGCTGGCCTCAAACATACAGTGATCCTCCTGCCTCTGGCTCCCAAGCATTGGCATTACAGGCATGTGCCAACACACAGGATACAGCATACTAATATGATAGAGTCACAGTGAGAAATAGACAAAGCTCTAAGAGAGGAACACAGGTCTTCAAGACGATGTAACAAAGTATCACAACTTACAGCCTGAGATCACAGGCTTCCCAAGCGTTCTCTGAGTAGGAGGTAAATGGTTAAGGGCAGAACATTACAAAGAGCGAGCCCAGCAAAGACCTTGTGGTAAGAGAGACAACTGAAGCTTCAAGGCATTGAAAGGCTTATATAACCTGAGCACAGACAGTGAAAGTGAGCGGAGGGAAACAGGCGCAAAACCACAAAGAGCCTCTAACGCCTTGTTAAGCATCTCATCTTCTCCCAAAACTAAACTGAGGACGGGTTTAAGCAGTAAGGGGCTGGGGAAGAGTAACCAGCATGGAGGATGGAAGAGGGGCAGAAGGCCAAAAGGAGAAGACTAGGAAACTTCCTGCAGCTATTCAGACCACAGAGAGAAAAAGGGGTGGAGACGAGGATGCCGAATGGTAAACTGACCAGGGAGAGGGGTACACCAATTGCAGCGGGTACCTAGGATATCTACAGCAGCAATGCTCCCACGCCTACCTTTCTGGGCCCTGATTAAATCCTTCGTTTAAAAACAACAAAAAAAAACCACTTTTATTTTCTTTAGTGTGCAGGTGGGAAGACAGTGGTGAACTATACAGGGGATGCGGCAAGAGGGACAGACAATAGGGAAGAGAAGGGCTCCTGGATGAAGCACGCGGTCTGCAAGTGTGAGGACCTGAGTTCACAGCCCCAGAACCACTGAAAAGCAGGTAGGATGGCTCACATCTGTAATCCTGGGTCGAGAGACTCCACAGAAGCTGGAAAGCCAGCTAGCCTGGCATAGGCAGGGGCGAACAACCAAAGAAACCCTGGCTCAAACAGCGTGGGTGGTAAATCCTAACCCAACGTTGTCCTTTGACTGCCACATATGGGTATGCATGTGCCCCTACCACCCATACACACACACAGTCATCCCATACCCGCCAGGTTTCCACTGGTGATGGTATCATTCAATGAGAGAAAAACAGAAAAAGTACCAGGGAAGTGGGCTTAGATCACAGCTTTGGGTTTAAACTAGAGTTCAAATAGTCTTGAATTAGTTATTTTATTTATTTACTCATGTATTTAATTTATTTGAGACGGTGTCTATGTACTCCTGGCTGTCTTGGAACTCACTATATGGACCAGGCTGGGCTCAAATTGTCAGAGGTCCTCCTGCCTCTGTGAGGATCAAAGGTGATCACCCATCCTTGTTCTTGATTACAAACAGACACTTCCACACATCAATTTGGAATTTAGAGGGCAGTTCTGTAGAGGATGGATGAAAGCTTGAGCACCTCAGGCATACAGACAGTTGTAGCTTTGGCTCAGAAGGGATTAGCTGAGGAGAGGAGATAAAACAGAGTGTGGGAATTGAATGACAGGGAGGAGGAAGGTGACTCCGAAAGAGAGATGAGTCAAAACATTAGCCCAGCATTACTGAAGCCATGGAAGAATGTCTTCCATTAAGGAGGAGACGGGCAACACTGTCAGACGCTCTGAGACATCACGTGTAACAAGGATTGGGAAATGGGCATGAATTTTAGGGATGCATTTCAGTCCGACTGTGGTGGGCCCAGGAGGTAGCAGGTGGTAGGCAAATGAGAGTCAACACACACAGAAAATCACCAGACTTTGCCACTGGGGGAAAAAAAATGGTTAGAGGAAAAGTCTGTGGGGGCAGAGGGAGGGTTTAAGAGACCAGTGCATTCCAGAAGGGCTGATGATTCAGGAGAGGGGCTCCTGAGGAGGCAAAAACAGACCCTGAAATAGTTAAAAGGGTCAGCTTGAGATAAAAGGGGGATTATGAAAAAAGGAAGAGAAAAAGATGGAGCTAGTCTGATGACCTCTACCGTCTCTTTGGGACTTTAGAATCTCATGACCTACAATTCTCTTTAGACAGGACATTTACATATATGCATACATGTATGCAAACTTATTCAAATATTCAGGTGTAAGTGAATCAGTCAAGCACAACGTTAGTCTGTAATGACGCAGTTAATGTCCCCAGGTTTCGAACAGGGCAATCTCTGGGCAGGATCCATCCATCAGCGATATTAGCTCTGATGCCTACTGCAATAACAGCAGTGACCTGGCCCCATCTCTCCTCGCCAACCCCAATCCTACCCCGCCGTCCTACGAGCTTAATGGGGAAGTAAAATGTAAATCCCTGAGACTACAACACAGCCTGCTGCATTCGAATCGACTGTCATTTAGAAAAACAAAACGTGACACCCCAAGTCCATCTGCACGAAAGACATTGCTGCTTCACAGCTGATATGTTTCTCCCCAGGAGATGGTCTAAGGTTAGCCGTAAAAGTAATTTGCAGACCTCCCCTCCTCTTTTCATAACATTCATTTAGGAAGAACTAGAAATGGGTTCCCACACCCTCGCCCTGACTGCAGCAGACTACACCCCGCGGTTATCCGGCAGTGCCACCTCAGAAACCCTCGGAGGAGTGTGGAGGGCACACAGCGCTCGTCAGAGGGGGGCTCCAGTGGCCACTACCCTCAAGATGCTTGAAGGACGAGAGAAACGAGCCCCAGGGGATGACAAGGGAAGCACTGGAGACCCGGGGGACGAAGAGACAACCCTCGGGGAGGACAGAGTTTCTGAGCAGAGCTAATCCCCTGCCGCAGCTACACTGTCTCGCCTCCAGCGTTGCTCTGACCTCCCTTCCTTCAGCGTTCCTGGGTGCTCAGCCTCGCGCCCCTTCCCCGGAGCCCTCGTGGACCTCGCAGCAGTCGCGACCTCGGGCGATCCGCTGCGAGCCCGGGCTGCCCGGCCGCCACTCACCCGGCCCGCCATCTTCGCGGACACGTCCGGCTCCCAGGTTGCAGCTCCGCACTCTGCTGAGCCCGCCTCCGCCGCGCGCGTGCTCGCCGGCAGCCGGCCCTCGCGCAGGCGCGCAGCCGCCGGGAGGCCGCGCCCGCGCCCGGCCGCGTCCCCGACGCCCTTCCCCATCCCGTGCGAGCGCGCAGTCCGAGCACCGCCATTTTGGCTGAAGACAAGCTGGCCGCCTCACTGCTACCCGGTTTTCACAAAGCTGGCCACGTGGCCTTTTAATGGACTTTTAGCTTTCTGCTTCCAGACCTCTTAAAACAGAATGCGCCGAGAAAACCCCGCGTGGTTGCTGGCCTTTCCCCCAAAGGGGACTGTGGAGGGGGCGCGCAATAGCTAAAAGCTGGTTCTGAATTCGGATTCTATTCGAATCCGAGCTTTTCTTTGCAGGCACACTTGTTTTGAGAGTGAATCATAATTATATATGCGCTAGCTTTATAGTTCGATATTTTCATTTATAAGCACAACTTCTATCTTTTTTAAGGTGTTTGTTTGTTCGTTTGTTTTAACGTGCATTGGTATTCCGCCATCCACCTCTGCATGTTCAAAACTCTATTTTGAGTCCTCAGGAAAAAAAAAAAAACAATGCCACAGAAAAACTAAAATGATTTGGATAAGACAAAATACCAGAAGATAGTTCTATAAGCAGCACAGCAGTAAAAGTCTCACACAGGAAACAAGACAGGTGTACCCTGTCCTGCCAAGGCTGAAAGTGAGACTTTTAGCATGTAGCAGGACTTCAGGGTTAAGGAGGAATGTTTGACATAGCCTCCTCATATCCGTTCCCTTATGTCCTCTTCAGCACTTTTCTCTAAAGTACTCTTGGGTCCCCTTACAAATATATAATGTCATTTAAAATGTATGCAACATGTAAAAATAAGACATGATATCTATGAGAATACATGAGATATTCAATAAGATTACTCCCTAAAAGGAAAAGTAAAGTTGGAGGAACCCTCTTAGAGGAAAGTCTCTGGGATGGAATGGGTACCTCTTCCTGGGAGCAAACCTGAAGACCTTGAAATACTCTAAAAGGGAGATACTAGGGGTAGGGGGTGCAGCCTAATCAGTCCTGAGAAGCACTCAGCAGGCCCAGGGAACAGCAAACAAAAGGGTGTACACACCGACAGGGATAAAAGGGAGCTACAGGGGTATTTCCTATGCTAGGGTGGTCAAGATAGGGACCAGTTTTTAGTAACTGGTAAGTCAGTAAGTCAGAACCATTCACACTATCAATATCTTCACTGTAATGAGTGTCTCTAAGAAAGGACTCAGAACTAAGCAAAAATTATATTTGCTCAAGAGTTACCTCTCTTTCCAAGAATTCTGTACAGGATCTACGTTCTTATATCATCTTAGCATTGAAATTCTACTCAAGTTTTGCATCTGAAAGATTATTAAATTCATTGATATAACATACCTAACAGTGAAACCAGTAAGACCTAAAAGAAACTGGGAGCTTGCGTTCTTAAGGTGAAGTCTGTTTTCTGTGTTTATTGTTTTCTAACACACATTAAAATAAATTCAACCGGGGGCTGGTGAGATGGCTTAGTGGGTAAGAGCACCCGACTGCTCTTCCGAAGGTCTGAAGTTCAAATACCAGCAACCACATGGTGGCTCACAACCATCCGTAACAAGATCTGACGCCCTCTTCTGGAGTGTCTGAAGACAGCTACAGTGTACTTACATATAATAAATAAATAAATCTTTAAAAAAATAAAAAATAAAAAAAATAAATTCAACCAAAACAAAACAAAACAAAACAAAAGAAATGTGCATTGGTGTCCTGCCTGCACGTCTGTGCCAGATCCTCTTGAACTGGAGTTACAGTCAGTTGTGAACTGCCATGTGGGGTGCTGGGAAGTGAATTTGGCTATCCTAGAAGAGCAACCAGTGCTCTAAGCCACCACGGAACTACCTTTCAGCCCACACAATTTATGTCTTTGGTAATCTTTTTTCTAGTATTGTTTCATTATTAAAGTATTCTGAGAATAAAGTATGCCCTAGGTTCCGTCTGTGTATGAGGAGTTATGTGTGTGTTTGGGCCAGAAGATTCCAAGACGTCTTCCTCAATCACTGGTCCACCGTATTCTTCAAGGACATGATCTCTCACCCAACCTGGAGTAGACTTTGCTGGTTAGCAATTTCCAGGGAATCCTCCTGTCTCCTTCAGTCTCCACCTCTACAGCACTAAGCATGACCTGTTTTCATGGTCATGGATACCAGATATCCTGACTGAGGTCTTCCCCTACTCTGAAAGCACTGTACCCTGCCACTGGGCCTTCTTCCCAAACCCAAGCTCAACCTCCGTGTTGCATCTTCACTGGAATCTCAGAAGGCCTAACTTCAGGCTGCAGGAAGAAAGCTTCTACATTAAATGTGTGTCAGTCCCCCTGTTAATGTTTCTTTTCACATTTTATCCGAGACAATAAGGAATATCGGGGTTTTGCCTTAATTCCTCATTGAAGGAAATGAAGACATGACTGCTCCGAGGTTAAGGAGGATGGTTTTACTGTAGCTATGAGGGAGAGCATAGTTAGAGGCATCTGGAAGAGTCCAGACTGAAGACAGCTAACAGAATAGGTTGGGCCATGAGAGGGGAGAAAGAGAAGGAGAGAATGAGAGAGGAAAAGAAGAGAGAGGGGGGAGAGGGGACCAGGAGAGAGAAAAAAACAAGAGGCCAAGAGGAACCATGAGCGCACTCAACCACACTAGCTGAATTATTTAGACATTTGAGGGTGGGGGGATGGAGGGGAAGCCCAGCTCCTGGGTTGGAGTGGTTCAGGGTAGTGGGTACAATGAGAGATGCTAGGACTAGCCACAGGTACTGAGTGAGACCTGTCCCAGCTTTTCTTGGGACCTAACACTCATAATTCATTAAGAAAAGGGGGAATTTTTGTCCAGTCTGAGAGAAAACAAGCAAAGAACTGGAGTTTAGCATGTTTAGCAATTTAAACTTAAGAACTGATAAAATCAACCCAGGCATAGCGGTGCGGTCTTTTCATACCAGAAGTCAGGAGACACAGGCAGGCTATGTGAGTTTGAGGCCAGCCTGGTCTACAGAGGAAGTTCCAGGAAAGCCAGGGTTGCACAATGAAACCCTGTCTTGGGAGGCGGGGGAGATACACAAAACCAAGAAAGAGCTCATAAAATCAAGGTGTGAGCTCACCGTGAACCAGGAACAGAAGAGAGAATTCATGTGGATTTTATAAACTCCCACTGAAGCTGAGTCCCTGGTGCTGTGTAGGACAGCTCGGATGTGATAGCTAAGTCAGGGGTGATCGCAGGGGTTCCGAGGAAGGTGAGGAAAACAGTTGAATTCTGATGTTAACTTGGAAAAAGCTGTTTAGAAACAAAAAAAAAAAAAAAAAAAAAGAAAGAAAGAAAGAAAGAAAGAAAGAAAGAAGGAAAGAGAAGTAACCTGTAGGAAGTAAAGAACCAGGAGGCTTTCTTGTCCTGTATCTTATCTAGGTGAGCCTCGGCCCTTCTAATGAAAACTGAGCTGCTTGTAAATCCCCCTGAGGTGCATAGACTGATAAACTTAATGATTGCATCCTACTTTTTTATTGTTTTTTTTGTTTTGTTTTGTTTGTTTGTTTTTTGTTTTTGTTTGTTTGGTTGGTTGGTTTTGTTTTTTTGAGACAGGGTTTCTCTGCCCTGGCTGTCCTGGAACTCTCTCTGTAGACCAGGCTGGCCTCGAACTCAGAAATCCACCTGCCTCTGCCTCCCGAGTGCTGGGATTAAAGGCGTGTGCCACCCTGCCCAGCTTTATTGTTATTTTGAATTTAAACTGTGGAGAGTTTGGGGGCAGGGGGGCACTTCTAGAAAGTTGGCAGGAATTTGACATTGGGCTAAGACAGAGAAATAAGCTTAGGCAAGAATTTGACTTTGGGCTAGGACAAGATCTTGACCATCTTGACAAGTCCCTGAACACCATGGGACTATGTTACCTTGTTTCTTATCCTAGGAACTGACCTTATTCTTTGCAGGTACTTAGGATGGTAGAAAAACAGACTGAAAAAGAAAAACCTGCTTCAGCCTCAGCATTGGCTGGAGTCATGTTATAATCTTGTCTAATTGTCTCTTTCTTTTCAATCTTCACTCCCTCCCCTTAGACCTGGTTGAATGACTGAACTGGCTTGGTCATTAAACTTATAAATCACAGCGATTTTGCCCAGTTACCAGGTCCAGATAACATTAACTCTCAGCCCAAAGAGCTAACATCAGTTTCAAGGCTAGTGTCCCTATCTCTACCACTGGCCTGTTCATCTTGTTTTGCTCAGTCAAAGGGTTGCAAGCAGAAATTTCTTCCAGGTCTTTCAACAAGGACCAATGTTTATCAACTTGGAAGGCCCAGCTGCCTGTGAATGGTTAAAAACTAAACAGATCCTGCACCCAGCCCTGCAGGATCTACCAGTGATGCCTCAGGCAAATATAGCTTGTTCTTTAAGCAAGTGTCGAAGGACTCAGAGACCTTGCTCCAGGTTGTCCATGTGTCTCTACAGCCCATCTGTGCCTTGCTCTGGCTCATGTTCAAGGTCATCTTAGAAACAGAAAGGAGTTAATACTACTGCATTTCCTCTTCAACAGCCCTTGCCATGGTAAGTCTGTCTGGTAGCAGCTTGCTCACGTCATGTGGCCTTGGAAGGATGCTCAGACAAGATGCTCTGCCCTCCTCTGGGCTAGCTTGAGCAAAGAACCCAAGTTCAGCCGATCAGATGCTCTCCCAAACAACTGCGGTGACTGTCCTCAAGAGGAAAGAGCCAGGGCTCCTTTACTGTCGGGATGACATTGTGGCAAGGTTTTCCAGCTAGTTGTTCAGCTCCCTGGAGGTTGCCTCAGTTCTGCCTTCTGCAAAATGTGGTGTGTGTGTGTGTGTGTGTGTGTGTGTGTGCACATGTGTGAGCATGCTCTAAAATGGAAATGACTAACCTCACTTTCTACAGGCTGGAGGCCTATTTACGGGGCCAGGAGCCCCCTAAAATTAAGAATTAAGGATACAATCAGAGAGAAAATGTACTTGCTGTGAGGAAACACTCTAACAAGAAGCAAATTGGGAAGGAGATGGTTTATTTGAGTTACAGATTACGGTCCATCATTCAAAGATGTCAAGGGAGGAACCTGGAGGCAGGAACTGAACCAGAGATCTCAATAGAAGGCTGCTTACAGGCTTGTTCTTCATGGCTTGCTAAGCTTGTTTTCTTAGACAATCTAGGACCACCTGCCTAGGAGATGGCACTGCCCAGAGTGGGATGGACCCTCTTTCGTAAATCATTAATCAAGAATATACCCCCAAAGACATGCCCACAAGGCTACTCTAATAGAGGCAATCCCTCAACTGAGGTTCTTTCTTCCCAGGTGACTCTAGCTTGTCAAGATGGTAAAAAAACAAAAAACTAACTAGCAGAGTAAAGAAGATGATAACAAAAGGCATAGAAAAGCAGAATCTGGGCTGGAGAGATGGCTCAGCGGGTAAGAGCACTGATCGCTCTTCCGGAGGCCCTGAGTTCAAATCCCAGCAACCACATGGTGGCATACAACCATCCGTAACAAAATCTGGCGCCCTCTTCGGGAGTGTTTGAAGACAGCTACAGTGTACTTACATATAATAAATAAATAAATCAAAAAGAAAAGAAAAGCAAAATCCAGAGTAAAGGATAGTGAGGCACAAGAAGTAGTGTGAGGGTTTGGCCACAGTCAGCTCTAGTGACCCAATGTGAGAGTGTTTTGCCGTGGTACCCAAATACTTTCTCAAACACTTCTCTAGGCTTTCTATGAGAGTGCTTTTGGGATGAGGTTTACATTTAGATCTGTGGACTCTGAATAAAAAGATCGCTGTTCAGAGTGTTGATGGGCCTCGTCCAATCAGTTGATGGTCCTGGACAGAAGAAAAGGTCGCCAATCCCAAACTAATTGTCCGAGCACTTACCTTAATTTAGCTAGGCCATGATTTTATTTATGATAAAATAATCTAAGTCTTTAAAAGATCTACCTTGTTAGACATGATGGCCCACATCTTTAATCCATCACCTGGTAAGCAGAGGCAGGAAGATCTCTGTGAGTTCCAGGTCAGTATGGTCTACATAATTAGTGCCAAGCAGAGCAGGGTTATCCAATGAGACCCTGTGTGAAAAATACAAAAGCAATCCCATCTCCTTTAGACCAAGAGATAATTCAGATTACTGGTGGACTAGATCTGTGACTTTGCCTTGGGTGTTGGTCGAGCCTCTCCTGTCAGGCTTGACTTGGGACTTACCAGGCCTCCATAATCACATTAGACAATGGTAACCTTTCCTACCTGTACACTCATCCTTTCAGGCCTGTTTCTCTGAGGACCTCTCCAGAGTATAGCCCTCCTCTTGTCAGCTAGTGGCATGTCCAGAGAGAACCCTGTGACACAGAGTATATATTCACATGCTTCTTGGCAGGTCACCGAGGTAATGACAACCACGGCCCATGGGTAGACATTTGTGTTCCAATTATGACCCCACACATTGTCCAGAGAGCAGTTCAGTTTGTGTTGAGGAAGGCTCTGGTGACATAGATTATGTTGATGGTCATTGTCATTGTGATGACTTCATTTCTCCTAAGTCTGAAGGAGGTGGGAGGGTGATACTAAGGACAGGACTTGAGCTGATTCATTGTGACACGCGTGGTTCTGTTTTTCAGGATGCTATAGTTTGATACGTTCTTGCTTTCTTTCTTTCTTTTTTTTTTTTAAGATTTATTTATTTTATGTATGGAAGTACACTGTCACTGTCTTCAGACACACCAGAAGAGGGCATCAGATCTCATTACAGATGGTTGTGAGTCACCATGTGGTTGCTGGGAATTGAACTCAGGACCTCTGGAAGAGCAGTCAGTGCTCTTAACTGCTGAGCCATCTCTCCAGTTCAATTTGATACTTTCTACCCTACCAGAAGGGGGACATACTTATGCTTTGTGGAAACTACAGAGTTAGAGAAATGGTGTTGGGGGACAGAGTTAAGGGTCATAGGAGTGTATGGGTTTTGAAAGTCTTCCAGCTGGCTTATACGCAGATGATTCAGGAACCATCCTACTTGGCAAAATTTTCACTGCATTTTAATTTTCAGAGGTAACAGCAGTGGGTACCAGAGCCTGGGATCGGAGAACTCTCGCTGGGGTTGTTGTGCAGCAAAGGCAATATTCAGAGTTCCTTTTGCATCCTCCCTCTGCGCCTCCCACCTCTCCCAAGATTATTCCACATTAGTAACCTAATGTACTCACAGGTGCAATTTAAAAGGATACCGCCAGGAAAGCATTGGAAAAAGCAAAGCTGTAATAGCAAAATGGCAGAGACTGTGACACCGTGTAGGCAGACAGCCTTATGCTTTGTCGTTCCCGTCCTAACCCACGGGTCAGCCTACCCCGGGAACAGCTTCACAGCCCCATCACAGCCAAGCTTGGGATGATGCAGTTGCCATCTGTCTGTTTTCTGTCGGTGAAACCTACTTCCTGGAGTGATGCACTGGGCTAGCAAAGGGAACAGCATGGAGGGGGGCTGTGGACTTTGTACAGCAAAGGAAGAACAACGCTGCAATGCAGCATTCCAGCTGTGCAGGGATGGGCTGGTGGGCGGGGAGAG